>NC_069117.1:23270084-23570084 GCF_025612915.1 Magallana angulata | reverse complement strand
TTCAGGGTGAGGGCCGAGAACAAGTATGGCCAAAGCGAACCAACCGAGTCTCTGTGGGTCCCCAGAGCTACACGTATGTACAGAAAAATATGATTTAATTTGTATAAAGAAGTTATTTTTCTACCATTTTACTTGCATGTTCTTTTTCCCATTCAGATTTCCATGGAGTACCAATCAGCAGACCAACCATTGTTGACATGGAACCAGAGACAGTGCGTGTGTCCTGGCAGAAGGTGAATGTCCCATCATTCTCCACCACAGACAATCCTCTGCTGTACATGTTAGAGATGCAGGAACCACCCAAGCGTGACTGGAGACCCGTGGCTAGAGACGTCCCTGACCTCAGCTACACAGTCAGAGGATTGACCCCAGGGCAAGACTACAGATTCAGGGTCAAGGCCAGAACTATGGGAGGAGGTTATGGAGAGCCTTCTCCTTCTACATCACTCTACAGAACTCTGGGTAACATTTTGATTAATCTAAGTACATAAAATACATGCTCTGATATGTCTTTCAATGATGTCCAAGCTTCCTGGTTTTGATTAAGTTGAAATGCACACAAGTTTTCATAAAATCCAACCTGATTTGGAATGAGTATCTTATAATACATTAATAACGCTTCTCTGACAATGCATTTTTCATGGGATTGTTTTTTCATTAGCTACCACCAGAATCCCAATAGACAGGCTGGAATTGGAGGACACAGAACCCGACTTTGAAGGAGTCCGCCTTGCCTGGAACAAAGTGGAGATACCACCTTACCACTCGGATGAAGAACCACTGCTGTACATGGTGGAGATGAGTGAGCCACCACTAGATGAGTGGCGACCGGTGGTGACAGGTTTACCCACCACTCGGTACCGAGTCACTGACTTGCTGCCAGACAGAGACTATCGCTTCAGAGTAAGGGCAGTAACTCCATACGGAATGACACCTCCCTCATATGCTCTGCCTGTCTCTTACAGAAGACCATTGCCTGGTAAGTGTGTGTATAATAAAGCTTTTTTCTTTATTAAAAAACGAAGCAAAATAACATGATCCCCTTTTAAATTTTTTTTTGAATGTAAGTAATTCAATTTTTTGAAAAGGAAATCAATTTCTCTGATATTAACAATTCACTGAAAGTGAAAATAATGAATGTAGGAACGAAATCAATATCATTAAAACTTGTTATGGTTGGGGTTTTTTTCACATAAAGATATAATTTTGTACTCTAATGTTTCCATTTTCTTTCAGCTGCAAGCAGACCATTAGCAAACATGCCCCAGCTCCTGTATGATGACTCGGATGCCCTGAGGCTGACATGGAAACCCCCAGTGACAGACACCAAGCGCCCCCTGAGGTACCAGGTTCAAATGCAGGCTCCCCAGAGCATGGACTGGCGACCGCTGGCCACGGGAATCACTGACAATAGCTACAGGATCCGAGGCCTGGGACCCAGCAGAGACTACATGTTTAGGGTCATTCCAGAAACCAGCCTGGGCCCTCTACAGCCCCTGCCTCCAGTGTCTCTCACTGCTCTACCAGGTTAGCTTCATCATCATTATTAATTATATTGAATTTTCTCATTGCATGTATATTCAAGAAGTTTAAACATTATGATTTATTTTTCTCTGTTATCTTTGGATGAGTTTAGTATTTTTCTATTTCACAGCTCCTAGAACTATTCTTCCCAGAATGCCAGATATTGTTGATCTGCAGGCTGAGTCTCTGAGGTTGTCATGGCAGCGACCTTACATTGACCCTACTGTGCCACTGACTTATAGGATTGACATGCAAGAGCCACCTTCACGTGAATGGAGACCTATTGCTACTGGCGTACCAGACAACCAGTACCATGTGACAGGCTTACGCCCAAACAGGGACTATTTGTTCAGAGTTACTCCAAGTACTCCAACCTACAACTTGGAACCTCTGCCTTATGTGACTCTGACTTCAATGCCAGGTACTATTATAACGCATTATGCACATATTTTGTAGGTAAATGAAAGTTCCTAAAAGATTAAAACCATATACGCATGTCACATTACTACAAATTATTAAAATGTTTACATCCATCAGCAAGTTACATTATAGTTTGACTCGTGCAAAAAAAAGTATGCTTATGAAATATGAAATGATTCTATTTCATTTTTCAGTACGACCAAGACTGTACTCACAAGAGCCAAAAGCAGTAGAGGTGGGTAAGGACTCCATTCAGCTGTCCTGGAGACCGGCTGAGCTCCCACAGTTTGCTAGACACAAACTTCCAATTCGCTACATGGTGGAGATGAAGACTCTTCCAAGCTCTCACTGGGAGCCATTGGCAAGGAATGTACATGACACCTCGTACTTGGTGAAGGGTTTGCGATCAGACAAGGAGTACCAGTTCCGCATCAAAGCTCTGACAGATTTCGGAAATAGTGAGCCATCACTTCCTGTAACTGTATACAGAAAATCAGGTACGATTTAATTTAAAAGCAACTTTCAGTAGTTGAAATCTAGTGAAAAAAAGAAAAAGGATAGTGATTTGCACATGCTGGTACATAATGTGACTCAAATGTTTTATAGGGAAGTTTGTACAATTTGCTAAATTCGATTATGAAATTTATAAGAACTAAGAGCCAAAATTTTGATCAACTGATTTTTCCTTGCAGTGCCTTTCTTCCCACGGTATGAGCCAATCCTGACCAACCTTAACCCAGACTCAGTGGTGCTATCCTGGCAGCCCGCCACCCTGCCCAGTCACACCACTCACATGCCATCGGTCACCTACCGCATAGAGATCCAGGACCCACCAGAGAGAGGTCACTGGAGGACCTATGCATCCAACGTCCCCAAGACGAGTTACCATGTGACCAATCTAAGACCAGACAGGGACTACTTGTTTAGGATTCGGGCCGAGGCAGACAACATTATGACAGAGCCATCTATGCCTGTCTATCTGCAAAGAAGGGCTTGTGAGTAGAAAATTTATATATTGAATGAAAAGAGTGGTGAATTAATCAATTCAGTTCAATTTATTAATTAATGAAAGGGCCCTTAAAGGGCAACATCATGGTTGTACAGGTACTGTATGTAATACGCACATGTACAGTGGTGAATATGTTGAAACAAGGTTCAAGAATATTAAACATTGTATTCATTAAAGAATGTCTAATACATTACCTTACAGGTCCCCCAAGGATGCCCCACGAGGAGCCCTATGTGTTTGAACTGAGACCAGACTCCCTGAAATTGCAATGGCGTTCAGTAGAGCTGCCGTCAAGGATCACTGACTATTCTCCTGTCACCTACCGCCTGGAGATCCAGGAACTGCCTCGCTCCGATTGGATGACACTGGCCAAGGGAATACCCCACACCGACTTTAATGTCACCAATCTGAACCCAGACAAAGACTACTGTTTCAGGGTCAGAGCAGAGAATGACATGGGCATCAGTGATCCAACACCAGTTGTTGTGGTCAAGAAACGAGCTGGTGAGACAATTTTTAAGATTAATCTTTTTTGGTGACAAAATTTGTAGAAGTGCCAAGTTTCTTTTAGTCTAAATTCAAGAAGGTTGAATTAAAAAAAGAATTTTATATTTTGAGTAAAAAAGTTGTCATTTATTTGTGTTTAAACCATTTTGTCAATAGACAGCTAATGAATAGTTTTCCATGTGTATATTTTCAGTTGCTCCTACATTGCCTCAAGAGGAGCCCTTAATTTATGACATTGGACCCTCTGGTTCTTTCTGGTTGTCATGGCGACCTGCTGACTTCCCATTGTACATGTCAGAAAGCAGTCCTGTTACATACACTATCTACGTCCAGGAACCACCTAGCACCACCTGGAGACCGCTGGTCCGCAGGATACCACATCCATTCTACCAGGTCACCAATCTCAGAAACGATAAGGACTACAGTTTCCGCATCCAAGCAGAAAATGAGTTTGGTCTCAGCAGGCCCACCCTCCCTGTCAAAATGCTGGGAGTCAAAAGTAGGTTTTGTTTTAAAGTGTTCATCTGTATTGTATTAAACAGGATTATTTGTAAAAGCATTTTTAGTCTATATTTGCAAGAAAAGTGCACTACATTTTTGTTTAATGTGATTGTTCATGTAAGGTTGGAAGGCACCAGTTGACATCCCAGAGATCACAGACATTGATGACACCAGTCGCTCTCTCCGCTTAAAATGGCAAACAAAATCGATGTCTCCATTCAACAAAGGCCCTGTCACGTACCAGATCGAGCGCTGGGAGCCTAGCCAGAGGCACTGGACTCGAGTTGCCAGTGGAGTCAGAGACACAAACTATCAGCTCACTGGACTGCCATTTGACCAGGATCATTTGTTCAGGATTCGTGCAGAGGCAGAGAAAGTACTTAGTGAACCGACTTATCCCATATCATTCAACAGGTTCAGATGTAAGGCTCATTTCTATGTATTGATTATAATTAATATAAAAGGTTTTGTTGAAAAAAATATGCTGGATTTTAAATCTTTCTTGGAGTGACTTTATAAATTATTACCAATTTTGGCTGGTGTTTGTTTTCAGTACCATCTCGATTCCCAGTGGCTCGTCCACAGTTGTATGATGTGGAACCTGATGCAGTGAGGTTATCTTGGTTACCACTGCCAAGAGGAAATGTGGAGGATCCACTTATTTTGCCACGCAGATACCGTCTGGAGTTGCGTGAACTTCCGGCACATGACTGGCGACCAGTGGCACATGACATACCAGACACTAATTACCGCATCACGGGACTCAAACCCCGACAGGACTACGAGTTCCGAGTCCGAGGGGTATATGATGAGGGCCCAGGAGACTACACAAAGGCCATCTCTCTGTACAGGAGGCCAGGTATAGCTTAAAAGTCTTGAATCATTAGAAAAAGAAAACACAGGAAGGACTACTACGTGAAAATACCTGATTTTAAACAGACAACCTGATTCATTAAAGAGAATTCAAAATTATTTGATGAATGTTACAGACTAATTAATGTAAATCAGACATCATTTTTACTTCTGATGATTAAAATCTATATAATCTATTTTGTAGTATTGCCCAAAACACCAATAAGCTCACCAAGACTTGTGGATGTGAAAGATGACTATGTTGAGTTAAAATGGAAAATGGTAGATGTGCCAGCCTATGGTTATGATGAAGAACCACTGGCCTTCCTGATCGAGGCCCAGACTCCACCACGTTATGACTGGCAACCAGTGGCCAGAAATGTCAGAGGCACCTCGTACCGCATCTCCAACCTGCAACGCCACCAAGATTATTTGTTCCGTGTGCGTGCTGAGTATCCATCGGGATTATCCTCGCCGTCGCCCTACATCCCAGTGTACCGTAAACCAAGTGAGTTGTACCTCGTCACAGGTAGTCATGGTAGCGCTTATACCGACTTGTCTAGTAAGCTAGTATCACCTATAGTTAGCACTAACCAAAAGCCTACAGCCACTCGGTCCAAGAAGGACCTCTTCTTGGCTGAGCTTAATAAGATTGACAAGAGACGCAAGGAATTTGAAGAGAAGGTACAGACTTATAAAAAGAATACCATCAAGGCTTGGACAGACACTAAATCTTTGAAGGAGAAATTCTTGGCAGAAATCTCTGTGCAGAATAAGCCACCACCTCTAAGCCCTAGATCAAGGAGAGACAAATTCCTTGTGGAGAAAACAATGCCACCGAAACCAAAGATTCAAGGACTGGAGAAAAAGGCTGACTTTGGAAAAGCTTTGGAGAAGTTCAGATCCATGGAAACACTCCATCGTATCATGAAACCTGAATCGATTACTCACCAGAGAGATTTCTCTTCTTCTGTGGGAAGACCAACTTCACCCAGAAAACTCTCTCTTGACTCCCGCATGCCTGTTCCTACCCCAATTCGTACCCCTATCTTGTCCTCTGTCCTTGACACCAAATCAAAGGTCACATCCACATCAAGGAAACCATTTGTTTCTACAGACGATACTTTCTTGTCAAGCAGACGCAACATTTCACACTACACTGCATCAGATCTGTCTTATAAGAAGCGTCATCTGGTGCCAGACAGGTTAAAGTATAGACATGTGCCCACTGATTCTTACACCACTGCTCTGTCTGACCAATACAAGGTGGCCAGTGTTAGGACCTCAAGGTACAAAGCCCCTGAGAGGAGGTACTATTTCCCTCGCCCCCACTCATGGGGAGGCAGAGAATCATTAAGATCTTCTAGAACTAGCAGAGTGGCCACCAGACCGACATATGATCTGTACTCTAGTCATGCTAGACAGTCCTCACTGTCTTCAGCTCCTTACTCAAGAGACTATCGCAATAATTCTCTGTCTTTGATTGGTAAATCAGTCTACCATGATCTGTATTCACACTCTATCACCTCTAAAACAAGTTCAAGTCTGACACGAAGAAGTTCAAGTCTGACACAAACAAATTCAACAAGTCTGACACGAACCTCTAACTACACCCCATCATACAGAGAGTCTTCTTTGTTGGACACATCCAGACGAGCTCGCTCTGTGTCCAGAGATTACACCTCCCCTACTAGGTATGAAGGAGTAGGCAGTAGATCAAGACAGTACAACACTGATTACTCCCGGGAGAGGACTTCCTACTCAGTGGGGCCCAACATAGGAAGTAGTAGGAAGTACTCAATGAGTACTGACTACATATCTTCCAGGAGTGAGTATGACAGAAAGAGTGAGTGTAGGAGCTGGACACCTGACCGGTTCTCAACTTCTGCCCTTTCTCGTTTTACATACACTAGTCCTTCCCCCTCAAGGACTGTTACAAGAAGTCCTTCAAGGGCCACTACAAGAAGCCCCTCAAGGGCCAAAACACATTTTGACACTCTGTCAATCAGGTCTGGGTCAGTCTCCATTGCAGAGAGTGGGTACAAGTCAAGAACCCCCTCAATCTCTCACAGTTATCTCCCATCAAGGAGCTCTTCTGTGACTCAGTCTATGATAAAATCAAGGAGTGGCTCTACATCTGATTCCCCCTCCCGTTTTAAACCAAGAAGTGCCTCAGCTATCCTCACTGGCCTCCCTCCAATAAAACCTTGCACATCCACCCACAAAAAGAAGGATGTTTCTGTATCCTACACAACCTATCTCCCTCCTACCAAGCAATCCTTAAAACAGAGAGCTTCCTCCAGAGACAGTCTTTTGTCTGAATCGTCAGCCTCCTCCTCCACCAAAGCTCCCCCCACCCACTCAGAGAATGAAGGTCAGTCTACCCGACAGAAGAAATTCAGTGAGGGGAGGACAAAGGGTGAGTCTACCAAAAAGGAAAAACCTAAAGTTATCAAGGAGGAGACAGTCAAAGGAGTTCCAGAAAAACAGGTTGTTGAGGAATCCTCGAGGTCAGAGGACACAGGAGAGGAAGAAAAATTGTCCTGGCTTAGGACACCTGCTAGTCAGACCATCAAACACTTGGCATAGGCTACTGCTAGCTGTGTCAAATGAATGGACATGTGCAAATTCTTTACTAAACATGACGTAAAACTTCACAAATATGACAGACTGCATCTTATGTGGGCTTCCAGGTTAGAAAGCAGTGTATATTTACTATTGCCTGTAGAGAAATTATACTGTACATCTTAGATAGTGCCAAATTATGTATGTATATCATTATGTGCACTGTATATCTTGTTCTGCTTTAGGTATCTTGATGTGATTGGTAGAAACAATGTGTTAAATATATCCCAATATCTCTGCACTTGCACATGTTAGAAGCTTATATGCACAACATGTATTCTGAAGCATGTCACCTTTAGTTATATATATATATTTGTGAAAGCCACCTGCCAAATCTGCAAAAAAATGTACCACAACATTACATTGGTATGTTAATCATCTTCAGGTAAGATCCATGTATAAAGATGAATTTCTCTTATAATATGCCTGAATGGATTGTCTTAGGTCAGCCACCAAGCATGTAAAGTTCTTAAAACTTTCTGAATTCAGTGGGTAAGAAAATATTATACTGTTAATTGTACCAATGGTTTGTTTTTCAAATGACATGTTTGGGTATGTTGAAGGAAATGTTTAGATGGAATTGTGTAGAAAAGAGTGTTTTGCTGTGAAATAATTGAGGTCCCTGGATTCATCTGTTTTATAAAACACTCATTTATTGATGTTGCTGTGAAGTTTATAAAATTTTAAATATCATTTTTATCCCTTTTTTTTTTACATTTGTAAAGATGGATTGATGTTATAACAATGGGCTAAGGTGCAATAATAAGCCAGAGGTGCAAAAATATATGTCAGAGGTGCAATAATATATGAAAGAGGATACTATTTGCTTTAGCACAGTGATGCTATTCAGATTGAAATCTGTGTGAATTGTTGGAATATAAATTAAGATTTTATGTACTGGTAAACTAAATGGTATAATGTTAAAAAATTGTTGACATCTAGAGTGTTTAAATACAGTTACTGCTTTCTGTTGACTTCATAACCCGTCCCCATGCTAATTATATTAATACTGTTTCATGTTTAATTTGTCCATTTTGATGTTTTGTGATTGTTGGTGTTTAATAAAAAATGTTAAAAATGTCCATTATACTTATTAATCAAGATGTGTTTAAACTAAAGGGAGGTATATTTATGAAAATATAACACTCAGTTAGCATAATCAGGTAACTAATTTGAAAATTGATGGATAGTTAATTTATCTAATGATTAAAAAAAGTATTCTGAGGATAGATTTTGATAAAAATTACATCATTGAAAGATTAATTATTATACTCAATTCATGATTTCAATGCACAGAAAAATTTTAAATTTTACAAATGATCAATTATATAAAGAGAAAATAACAAATATAGAACTTTAAAACCAGTTAACCTAATTTCTCACTATCATCTCTTGCCTTTTCCAGAATTCCTGTGGCTTAAGGTTTTACAAAGCAGGGGTAAATTTGTTTTGACCCAGTTTTCTGTTATTGAATTTATCTACTCTTATCTTTACATTTATTTAGTGAGGAACATATTGCTTTATAAAATATTATTTTCATTGCAAGAAATTACCTAATAATTTTGAAAATGTAAATTCAATAACAAAAAGTATACTAGCAATTGGATAATTCTGATTAATCAGATTATCATGTCTGTTCCTCTGAGATTAGATTGTCATTGACTGGTCTTTTGATGAATAAAAGTTTTATTCTCCTCAAAATTTCATGTACTTGGCAGGAGCAGACAAAGCAATGGTACCAATATGTTCCTTACAAATCTATTTCTTCCCAGTTTCTTTTCTATTTTCTCTAAATTAACTATCAGACTGATTTCTGTAATTCCTTTATTAATGTGTCTAACAGGTCATTACAATATGGTGGAGTACATTGACTTTTATCATGTGTTAAACTAAAGTATTGGTTTGGTTTGATCATATTTTATTGTATAAACACAATGGGATTGGGCACAAGTTCCAAAGCTTATTACTCCCTCTCCTTATCAACAGGATTGCTACTGGAGAAAATGGGTCTGAGACAAAATTTATTTTCTGGTGTTTCTTTCCTGGTTTTTTGTGATTATTGTGTCAGCTAGATATATGGTTCACAATATCAGACTTACTGTCAATGAATTTGTAACCATGCAGCCAAAAGCAGTATCCTAAAACTGATTTTTTTATGTTCTTCATAACTCTCAAGTTTCACTGCCCTTCAGAGAGCTAGAAAATCCTTACAGCATCACACAAGGTCAGTCCTTCAGGTGATATACTTTCTCCAGATCTTCACACTGTTAATCACTGACTAATTGGCAGAAATATTGACCAGATAGATAAAGATAAGTATCACTGCTCAGCCTCCAGGGAATGAGATGATGTGGGGTTAGGATTCTGATTGCTGTGGTTCAGGCAGCAGGGGGTTAGGATCATATGAAAGGGGAGAGGGGAGATTTAAATTACAGCAGTAATTATTTACTTATCTCATACACGCTCAGCCAGAGGGAAAACTATCAAAAAGACATCAAGTGGAAATCTAATATATTTTGGTGAAATACTTGGATACTTGCAGTCACTGGTAGCTAAATATTGGTATAGAGCATTTTTTATGAATACATGTATTTCTTAAAGAAAAAAAACCCCATTACTACAGGTGAAATGAATTAAGTGTTTATTACATTATTGTTATTGATTCTAATATGAAGTAAAATATTCTTTATTGCTTGTTACCTGCAGTAACAATTTTTTGTGCCCCTTCCCCTCCAAATTATATAGATGTCTTGGTTTAAAACAAGATATCCTTCAATAAGTTATTTTGTGATGAAGAATTAAATGTTTATATAATTTAAGCATGTTAGATATTTAATCTAAATTCTTTTCATAAAGTTTTCTTTTGCATCAACAATTCAATACATATGTTCTTATTTTAGAATGTCCCAGCACATCACCTGTGTTTTTTTATTCAGTTGTATTTCAAACTTCTATTACATGCACATTGCACAAATTCACCCTCTACTGAACCCCAACATGTATGACAATAGCAAGCCATGTGAACACATTGTATATAGAAAATTCCCCCTTGTAGAGCCCCAATAGATATCTGAACCATGTGTTGTCAATCTGTTCAGCTCCCTCTGAACTTAATGGCTGCTATGTGTTAAAGGAAGCATCTTTTCATCACTGGTAACTAATGAGTGTGTCCTCTCAACCTTTCTTTTCTTTCTCCAAATTTTTGTTTTGTTATTTTTTAATTAGGTACAGATCCTGTGTGAGTGTGTGTACATTGTATTGCTCTTTGATTGAGGTGTGTTTGCATGGAAATTCTTTACTTAATGCTAAACAATGCCCTGTTTTCCTATTGTCATAGGATAAGATGAGTGTGATTTAATACATGCATTTCAGATTTATTATGTAGAAATGGTCATGTATTCTCGTTATTTGCTACCTCTGTATAATATCAAGTATATTAAAACAAAGTAAGGAGGGGGGGAAATAGATTATTTTTATTAAAAAAAAAAAATTTTGATTTGGAAAGTTAACCCATAGATAGGTTTTTGTGGATTTTGAACAAAATGTTGCATTGTTATAAATCGGAATATTAAAGATAAAATCAGATGAAATAATTTAATGAGAGTTGTTTTAAAAAATGAGTGAAAAAACTTTTAATAGGAACAACCGTTGAGGTAACATTTCCAGTCTTATGAAGATTGTAATAACAAAGCTTATAAATTAATTCTGTAGTATTCAGTACATGAACATCTACTTCTACATGCTGTAGACTTGACTGATGCTTTGTTTTACCATCAAAAGTACAGAAATTGTTTGTACATCTATTGGTATAGTTCCATGTTCTGTTTTCCTCTGTACATACCCCTTACAAACCAATGCATCCATGTTATTCTGACCATAAACCTCTGGGTCAGTAAATTGTAACATCATGCTGGCCAAGGTGATAGATAGATAGGCTCACCTAGCTCCATCCAAGGGAGCTAGAATCTGCCAAAGCTCTGTGCTGGTGAACCCTCTGACCAGACACATTAACATTAATGTTTGGCTTAAATTAGCATCAGTATTGCACAATGATGTGTGTTTTTTTATTCATTTGAACCCTTGCTACTTCAAAGAGGTCAAAATAGGGAGGTTCATAAAAATGAGTTAGTGTAGCATTTCACATGGCACATCTTTTTGTTTTTTATTTGAAATGTTAAGAGATAGATTTTCATTTTTAATTAGATTGAAGAAGGAATTGATTGGGACAGTAATAACCATTGTGCTGAAACAGCCTAAACTTGAGATATAGTCACAACCATTGATTACTGGTACAAATATTCTAGAAAAAACTCTACATGCATGTTCAAGATAATAAGTACTGAGAAAATAGCAATTTGCTGTTGATATTATTTTTCCAGATCAGATCATATTCAATTTCACAAGTTGGTTATTTGCCACAGCAAATAGCATGTCAGATTGCTGAGCATGGTGCATGCTTCTCACAAATTAATGTTTCTATTACTGGGAGACTCTTTGACTGTCATTATGTGAGCCTGAGTTAGGCTGACAGGTAATCAGGCCTGGTCCATGTATTTTGGATCCACACACCTGAATTTGATCAGGGTTAACAAGTGTGAAGCATTGGACATAACTCTAATGATTACCATATGTCATCAAGTCTGCCTGATTCAGTCAGGGTTTACCTAACCGACTAAAGAGAGTGCCCTGATATATACCGAGATGCAGGATTATTAACTTGATTGAATTATGCAACTGTATACCTATATCTGCTGCAGTTAATGCAGTTAATGGCTGTGAAGTTCTTGTGTGGTTCATAATAAGGTTCAGGAATAGGAATAAGATTCAGCATTTTTTTTCTGTTTTTTGCTCAAAGTTTGATTGATATGAAATGATTGAATAATTTTGCATGGATTACAATATTTTCAAGCCAATGTAAGTAGAAATAATATTTAATCTGTATAAATAAGACATTCAAAATTGTGAGTACACTTTCAATTTTTTATTGATTGATTAAAATTAGCTTTGGATGCCCATATACAAGTTAAACATAGATGTCATTAGTGGAAAATATATTAATAAAGCTTCAGTCATATTATCATAAAAATATATTAAGTAATTGGTTCAGCATATATTAAGTAACTGTATATTCAGATGATGCTTGGAAAAACCTGTGTTTGACTAGATTCTCCTGGCCTTTTTGTAGTTCGCCCAGGTGTACCTATTGCTCGACCTGAGATCTGGGAGGAGGAACCTTACCAAGCTCGCCTACGCTGGCGCCGAGTCTTTATCCCCCCGTACGATAACCTGGACGTCCCCCTGACCTACCAGATAGAGGTTCAGGAACCCCCACTCAAGAACTGGCGAACCTTGGTCAAGGGACTGACCATGACTGAGCACACCGTCACGGACCTCACACCTAAAAAGGACTACTTGTTCCGAATCCGAGCTGAGGACCAGAATGGAGATCTGACTGAGCCCACTCCCCCCATTGCCTACTACAGGTCTAGATGTGAGTACATTTTGATTCGGTTATACATCAATATCGATTTTTTTCAACAATTTAGAAATTTTTCTTGAATTTTGAGTGACATGCAAGAAATTGGTCTAAGATGATATGACCTTATTCTGCATATTGTGTAGATGTCATTAATATTATTTCTGAAACTTTTTACAAGTATACGTACATATACATGTGTTAATAATTTCAAGTACACATACATTTTATTTTTGCTGAAGTATAAATACTGTATGGCTGAACAGGTAAGGAAAGAAATGAAAAGGTGAACTTAATGACCCAATGTATTCATAAACTCTAATGCATTTGATGCAGAATTACATACTGGAAGTGAAAATGGAGCCCAGACCCATACTGAGAAAAAACCTAGGCCTTATCATTAAAAATGACATTATTAGAGAAAATGAGAGGCTGTCAAGGTCTCCAAGCTATGAGCGATGTGGTATGTTGTCTCCCTATCGAGACAAAAGTCCTTTACATTCCCCAAGCTACACCAACCGGGACATTGGAATGTCTATTACTAGAAGTCAAAGGGACTTGCTGTCCCCAAGTTATGGATTAGCAAGTGTAAGGTCAACCAGTCCAAGTTTGTCCTCGCATCGAGACAGTTTTTCCTTGCATCGAGATAGTTTGTCCTCACATCGAGACAGTTTGTCAATACATCGAGACAGATTGTCATCACATCCAGACAGTTTGTCCTCACATCGAGATAGTCTTTCCTCAAATCGAGACAGCTGGTCCTTACCACGAGATAGGTTGTCCTCACATAGAGACACCTTGTCCTCACCACGAGACATTTTGCACTCAACATGGCAAAAAGAATCAAGAGCCAGAAGTCAAGGTTTATCATACAGATATGTTCACAAGTATGATGAAGAAATCCTGTTATCCTCAGAAAGACAAAGGAGAAGTACAAGTGTTGATAGACATGTTCCCACAGGAAGTTCTTTGTCTTATTACAGAGAAGACAGAAGTTTTCTTGACAGGACAGACCTGAGAGCAACCAGATCACCTAGTCCATTCAGTAGATCTTCATATTCAGACAGACTACACAGTCCATTTTCTGAAAGAGGGAATTACAGAGATGTAAGTCCTCTAGTTTCACAGGAAAGATTGTATAGTCCAAACAGGAACAGAAACTCCTCGTCTGTCCATGATACTGGCGGTAAAAGTCCTGAAGAAAGTGTTTCATACACAAAGCAAAGCCACCAAGACAGACACTCTGTAGGTATTCAGAGGAAACAAATCATCTCATCTCAGGAAAACTATTTTACCCCAATCATCCAGGATGAGAAATCCCATAAAGATTTGACATCTCATGATACATTAAGTTCTGGACAGGCCTGTGATGTTCAACACATTCCAACTCAACCCTGCATTTCATCAAATAACCCTCCAGCTGTAACAATTCAAGACGAAAAAAGCAATGATTCAGATTTTTCCAATCAGAGCTCATCTCAAACATTTCCAAGGAATCAAAGTACAAATGAAAGACAGGATATCTTCATCAAAACAGAAGAAAGTTTACATAGCAGTATTTCTAAGAGGTCCGTAAGTGCTGATGAAAAGATGTTTCTGAGTGTCGAGGGGGGACATTTGATACTTCAAGCTACAGGTGGCGCTGTAGTCAAATCAGGTCAGAGGACGTTTTCTGTGATGATGGGCCAGCCCAAGAGAATTTCAGAAGACAAAAGTACTCTTGAAAGGAGACTTTCATTGAATGAAAATTCTCTTGTTGGCCAAAAAGGGGCTTCAAGTTTTATTGAAGCTTCTTCAACAGATGATTTTGATAATATTAGTATGAAAGGAAGAGAGACAAAATCAAATAAAGGAGTGTCAAGGATCAGTGATGATTGTGAAAATATGGTAAAAGGACCAAAGGATGTAAATACTGGCTCCAAGGCTTCAGTTCGAGATGCAGGCATTTCTAAGGCTGAAGCTGTAGACTTGAAAACAGAAGCGTTTAAAAAGGAAACTGGAAAAATGAATGATAGAGAGGTACAGAACAAATTAGACAATGTTACTATTGACAAAATAAATGCTGGAGCTAAAACTGAATCCCAATCTAACAAGAAATTTGACTCTGTAAAAATGACTGAAGTTGATGTGGAGGTGAAGAAAAATGAAAAGGAGGGAACGAATGACAAAGAAAAGCAGTATTTGAAATGCAGTAAAGATAAAGCTAGTGAAGATTGTGAGGAGAGAAGAGCAAGAAGTGGACAAAGAGAGGGGAGAGGTCAGAATAGGAGGCTGGTCAGTGATCAAGAGGATAGAAGAGACAGACGCTCAAGGTCAAGGACTCCAGTCCGGTTTCTTCTGGTCTCAAACAAACTAGAGACATCTGGTAGCAAGGATTCACCCTGTTGTGTTAAAGATCATTCTAGTACAGATAGAAAAGCAACTACTAAATCAAATGAGAGTGATCATATGACCAGCAAATCACAGAAAATCAAAACAATAAAAGATGTTGATGAAGAGATTGCTACAGAAGCACAAAAGAAAAAGGTTCCAAATGAAGAAAGTTGGTCAGATGAAAAAATATCTCAAGTTAAAATTCAGAGGCAGAGTCATAACACTTCAAAAGAAACAATGTCATCAATTGATAAGATATCCAAAGCTGGAGGTGAAATTCAAGCAAAATCCAGTGATATCAAACAAACTGAAACCAAGAAAGATGCAGGACAGACACATTCTAGTACTGATAGTGAGAAAGTTCAAATATCAGAAAAACATGCAAAAATTGTTGTTGGAAGCTCTAAATCTATTATGGAACCAGAGAACACCAAGTCTATGTCATCCTTTCAAGATGAAACAGAATTCAATCATGACACCCTGATGAGCAGAAAGAAAAAATTGGCTCAGGAGAGAACTGTACATGGAAAAACCTCCAGTAGTGATTGTAAAGTTATTACTTTGACTCTAAAACCTGTTGCTCAAGAAACGAATCTTGGTGAAATCTCTGTTGTAAAAAAAGAGGACAGTGCTGTAAACACCAAGAAAAATTTAGCAGGGGATGCAAACAAGTTTATGCAGGGATCAAAAGATGATACAAAAAGCTCGCCAATCTCGAAGGAAGTTTCTTTCCTAGAAGATAAAAAGGCAACAGGAAAAGAAATTCCAGTTATTGTGATCAAAGATGAAGTTGTTAAAAGAAATGATTTAGAATCACCAAAGGCTACTGATAGTAAAGACAGAACAGATAATCAGTCAAACTTTGGGTTTAACAGGGATAGACTCTTTGCCAAACTTGATCCAAGAGGTTATAAAATGGAGAACTTAAGGAGAAAAAGTAGTTCAAGCTCAGATTCTTCCCTGAAAAGCCCTGATGTTTTCAGTGAAGGGAAAATTTCTCCTGATCCATTTTCATCTGGTCAATACACTTCATTTGAATATTCTACAGAAAAAGAATTAACCCATAAGAAGGAAGGCATGAGAGTTATCAGCTCTTCGAAAGATACCAAAGAATCAAAGAAAGGTGGACAAATTTTGCCTGAACTTTTGCCACCTTCAGAACCTGTTTTGCAGAAAGCAAAACAAGATCCTGCTCAGAGTAATATACAGATAGCTGAAGAATTGGACCAAAGAAAGCCTAACAAAAAAGTAGATGAGGGCCCTGCAGCCACTCAGAATGAGAAAAAACAAAATTCTACCGATCATAACTCAATGTCTAAAAGCGTCAAAGACAATAGTGGGCATTATAAAAGTGATGATACTAAACCTTCTGTACTTGAAAGTGATACAAACTCTGATAGAGCTGACACGAAAAGGACAGAATCAAAAACTGTTGATGACAGAAAGCAAGCAACCCAAAAGGATCAGACCAACACAACTTTCAAAGATCTAATCAGAAAGACAAGATCAAGACTGCATGGTGTAAGTGATGATTCAGAGTCAGACCAACAGAACAATACCATCAGCAAACCACAGGAACTGAGTCCAAAACCAATGAAGAAACAAGAAAGTCCAGATATAGCAAAACACTTGGAAAGTAAGTCAAATGCAGTTGAAAAGTTGTCATCACAAGAGCATAAATCACTAGGTAGTGAAAGGAATAGTAAAATTGGATCAGAAAATAGAAGTAAATCCTTGTCTTCTTCAGAAGGCTCTGACACAAAAGTTTCATTTAATCCAGGAGGAACAAGTATGAAGATGCTGAATGACTCATCATTAAAGGGAGGTGATACAAAAATTGGATCTCCATTAACAAAATTGAAGGATACAAAAACAAAAATGAAACAATCAGAAGTAGAGTCTGACTTTAAGACCCAAAGTAAAGAAGTTCCTGTTTCACAAATACTCAACACCAAGGTCTTGGATAAATCTGCTGCAAAAGGAGGAGAGAGTAAGCAATCTGAAAAAGAATTCGAGCAAAAAATTGTAAAAGATAAAGATGGTCAAAAAGAAATCCTGTTTGAACCACAAAACAAACTCAGATCAACATCAGAAACCAATGAACAGTCTGTCAACTTGACCACAATAAAAACAGAGAAGCTAGAGAATACAAAAAATTCTGTTGATAAAAACAAACTGACTGAGTCAAGTGTGTCAACTGGAAATCTGGGAGAGAGCAGTTCAAACGTTAATCAACCTAGGAAAGCTGAAGTGAGTTCTAATTCCAGTTCAAACATCACAACAAAAGGGAGTGAAAGTTCTAAAGATAGTGGAAAAGACAATTTAGTGTCTAATAGGTCTGATGTCAAAGAGATGACTAAAATGACAGAGAATAGAAATGAGTTGTCATCAAAGAGTGTTACTAAATTAGGGTCCCCAAAACAGAGAAGAGAAAAGCAAGCACTATCAGATGACATCACTCAGATGACAGATATTAAAGTAGACTTGAAGCAAGCGAGGGCAAATTTACAGAACAAAAAGAAAGACAAGGTAGCAAGTACTGAAATTACTGCAGAAAGCAGAGAAGGAATCGTTGGAAAGAAGTCTGTGACTGATGGAAATTCAAAAATACATGAAACTACAACTATGGCACCTGAAAGCCCATCAATTATATCATCAGTAGAAAAAGAACAGAAAATTAGCTCACCTAAATGTCTGCCTAAACTTGAGAAAACTGAACAAGTTGATAACTTTGAAAAAGAGACCATAAGTCCGACACTTACCAAAAGGAGGACGGACAATTCAAAACAGAATGTTATAGATAATAAAGATACAGCAGGGTTTAAGGATGTCATTGGCAATTTGAAAGCAAGTCTTAAGACAAAGCCAAAGGATACCAAATCACTAGTATCAGAAAAAGAAAGCACAAACATTTATCAACTGAAAAAATTGGACAATAGTGCTCAACAAAAAACTCAAGAAAAACAACTTTTAGAAGATAAAAGCAAAAAGTTTACAACTGAAACACGGAAATATGACAGCACTGACAAACAGAAAGAGTTTACATTCAAAAAGGGAAAAGAAGCCAAAGAAAGAGATATGTCAAAGACCCTTGACCTTGAAAATGACAAAAAGCCTTCATTAGATAAATTGCAAGATGAACGAAAAGAACAAAAATTGAAAATGAACATTATAAAGTCAGACGTCATTGTTTCTGAATCTGTTTCTACAACAATTGAAAAAGCAGAAGAAACTGATGTCACAGACAAAAAATCTAATGAGAAAAAGTCGGATGAGAGGAAAATGGACAAAAAAGCTCAATTGAATGAATCAGTGCAAACAAAAAGTGATGATATATGTCTGAAGGATGTAATTAGTCAAACCAAAGGAAAGCTTCAAAAGCCATCAAAATCTATCAACAACAAAACAGATCAATGTCAAGATGTTAAACAAAGTAAACCAGGTGACCAGGATCCCATAAAAGATAAGGAACCAAAGGGCAGTAAAACAAAATCTCAGATTTTCAAGGACAATGAATCAGTAGGTAGAGATCTAAAGGACAGTAAAGCCAGAGCCCAAAATGTCAAGGATGATAAACCAGTTGATCAAGATCTTATTGATAAGGATAGTAAAACCAGAGACCAGTGTCTCAAGGACAAGAAGTCAGTAGACAAAGATCTGAAGGACAGAGGAGTGAAAGGTGTCAAGGACAATAAATCAATTGATCGAGAAATTGAAAAAAGTAATGCCAGAGACCAGTGTAGCAAGGACACAAGATCAGTGGGTCAAGATCTGAAAGACATCAAGGACTTCAAGGACAATAAAACCACAGTCAAAGATCTCAAGGACATTAACACAAAGGTCCCAAATTTCAATGACAATAAGTCTAGAGGTCAAAATCTCAAGGATATTAAATCAGTAGGTCTAGATCTCAAGGTCAATCAGTCCAAGGTCGAGGATTCAAAAGACAATAAAGTAGGCGTTGGTGACAGTCTTAAGGACAATAGACCAGGGAGTAGAGATGTAACTCAAGGACACATTAATCTGGATCACAAGAAAACAGGGGGCACTAAAGATAAAGACATTAAATTAGGTGACATAAAACTCACTGGTAATAAATCCGGAGGTTTAGATACAAGAGACAGAGAACTAGAATCTAGAAATCAAGAGGACAAAAAATTAGTTGTCTCAGATATTAAGAATACTGAGAAAACAACTACAGGAGGTCAAGATCACAAGAAAAGTAATGATAAAACAGGTGGTAGGGACATACAGGTCAAGAAAGTTGGACAAGAAAATTTCAAGGACAGTGAAAAGAAATTTCAGGGTCATAAGGACTATATTACAGCTCGGGATCCAACTGATAAATTAAATGCTAATTTTTTCAAGGAAGATAAGGAGAGAGGAATAGAAAACAAAGAGAAAAGCAATTCAGTGAATGTTAAAAATTATGCAGTAAAAGAAACCAAAGCTTTAGGGTCAAACTCAACTGACAATGCAAGTTCAGTTAAAGATTCAGCATTAACCACTAAAAGTGTGGAAACTAGAGATTTGAAATTAAATGAAAATAATGCTTTTGACAAGAAAACTCAGAGAAATCCAAACCAAATAAACAAATACCAGACTGAATTGGAAGATGCTCAAAAAAGAACGGCACCAAGTAATAACTTGTCTAAAAAATTAGCAAATAAAGATCCTAAAGAAAGAGCACAGTTAGATAAAAGTGCATTAGACAATGTGACCAATATAATGGATAAACAAACCACAGAAGTGAGCATCAAACAGGAGGGAGAGAAATCTAAAAATAGACATCACACAAGCAAGACAGCAGATGGTAAAACAATTGTACCGGACACAGGCAACACAAAAAGTATCTCATCCTCTGACGTAAACCTTCACTCACAAGCAGACGATAAGGTTCACAGTACACAGAACACAAGATCCAGTGCAAAGGAATCAAAACTTGTCAATCAAGAAAAAGAATCAAATGAGATGTGCCAAGGTACATCAATGCTAGGCACACACAGGAAAAAGCAATCTAATGCTAAAAATGAAGTAGAGGGTATAGGGGTCACAGATTCACTGAGTAATTTAGATAGAAAGGAAGCGACAAGTTATTCCTTAACAAAGCTGAAAACAGCACGAGAGGCAGACAGTAACACTGAGCTGAAGAAACCCAGCAGAGTACGTCAGAATGGAGACAAACAGGATTCGTCGTCAGAGAAAAAACATGTGAATAATGCTAACGTGCAGGATCCACCCCAGGAGATCAAAAGTGTCAATATACAGCCGAGAATCTCAGCTAAAAATAGAAGTGTTAACTCGACAGAAGCCACACATGACGTATCAAAAAACAATAAAAGTACTAAAGCAAAAACAGATGTCAGTGAAGAGTCAGGCAAAAATAAGGACAGTGGTACAGCTAGGAAAAAGGCTAAAGTACTGAGGGAGTTTGTTACGATAAATGATGTCACACCTGTTAGTTACACTGAACATGCAGAAGTGAAAATGAAGGATATACATGAATCAAGGGTAAATGAATCCATCATTGCCAGAAAACCTGATGAAAAAGTTGTGAAAATAGAGACAGGGGATATCAAGGATTGTGAAAGTAAATCCCTAAAAATGGAGGAATTAGACTTAAAGGAGAATAATAATGAAAAATCATTGAATTTGCCAAAGATTTCTATGACTAGCTCTGTGAACTCAAAGAAAAAGTCAGATTTGGATTCTACTTCATTACAGGAGAGTGAGAGGACTTTGTCACTCAAAGAAAGTCAACCCAATGAAGACACGGAGACAAGCACTGGAAATAAAACCAAGTCAAACAAAATTGACCTTCTGCAGACCAAAACAAAGGGCAGGCATAAATTTGTGTTGCCAGCTTTGAAGTCTGCAAAGGCAAAAACAGATGTTAAATCCAAAAATGAAAATGAAGATGTTTATGAGAGTGGAAATGACAATGGGGTAAATAAAAATGGGCTTAAAGGAAAGATGGGGGGAACTTGTACAGGAAAAACCGATAATAAAGATATCATTGAAAGCACAAAGATTGATGAGAAAAAGTCTACCAGGGGAGAAGCAACACCTAAAAGTACTCTGAAAGTTACATTTGAGACTGAAGAAAATTATTCCACGGAGAGTGAAGTAAATGGAAGCCATCAGACTAAACATCAGAGTAACATCAAAAACACACAGTATGGCAAAGAAGTTAAACACTCTAGTGGCTCACCAAAACAAACTAGAAAGAAAATGGCCACTGCAGGGAATGAATCAGCTGTTCAGGAAACACAGAAAAAAGTTCAATTTAAAGATGTGGATAAAGATTATCAAAGAAAAGTGTATGCACAGGAAGTAGCAAAGAAAATACAAACCTCTATTATTGCTGAAATGAGAAATAAACTGAGGTCTAAAGCAACAGCCATTGAAAAGCATCAAGAGAGGATCAAGGCAAAGGAGTCAAGAGCAGTTGATAATACTCCAGAACCAAAAGTACCAGAAACAACAAATGAATCAGAGGTCAAAGGTAGACCAGAAATGTTAAAAAAATCTAGAGCTGTGACAGGAGTAGGACTGGATAAAAATGTTCACTCGTCAGAAACGGAGAAAACTATACAGAAGGTCAGCAGTTTGGGAGAAAGTTTGAAAAAACAAGAAAAAGAACCATCTATAATCAGTTCAAATGAGAAACAAGAAAAAGAACCATCTATAATCAGTTCAAATGAGAAAAAACATTTGGTCATAGAAAGTCAGGGAAATGTCAAGTCCAGGCAAAATGAAGGACAAGTCACAAACAAAGAAACAAAATCTATCCCATCAGATGAGACGAAAATTAAAATCCCACCGAAAAAGGCCGAGGTGAAACTTGAGACAGATAAAAAAGTGAATGAATTCAAGAAAGACAGTAAGCTTAATGAAAAGGACATCCAGATATCTAAAGGTGTCGAATCAAAGCATGACAATGACATTCAGTTTATATCTACCAGTTTTTCTGGACCAGAAAATGATTCAGTTTCATACAAGGGACGGGGTGATAAATCTTCAGCAAATCTTGTAAACAAAAACCATACAGATGTGTGTGAGGACAAAGATAAGGATGCTGAGGTAAAGCTGTCTGACAAAGGCTTTTTTAATGTTTCAAAATACATCACAAATACCAAAATACAGGAGTTTAAGAAGAAACTGAACACAGATGTGACACATTCCAAGAAGGATGAGAAGGATAAATTAAGTGAAAAAGACATCCAGATATCTAAGGGTGTTGAACCAAGGCAGATAAATGACATACAATTTATCTCTACAAGTTTCTCAGGACCAGACTCACCTACCAGCAATTCCACAGGATCAAAAGAGGATCAGAAATCCCCAGAATTAACATATAAAAGGTTTGATTTTGATGAAAGTTCCGAGAGCAAATCTCTAAGCTCTGACTCCACGGTGAAAGAAGAACAAGTTTCTGATGATGAGGTGGAAAACACAACTAATGAAGATATCATGGCAGAACTGAGGAAGCTCCTTCCACTTGAGATCTTCAGTTCGCGGAGGAGGCATGTGGAGGAGTCCTCGATTGAGGATGACACTCCCTGTGACTGCTGTGAGTGCCAGGGCTCCAGTGATGAGGAGTACAGCGTAGATGGGAGGATACCTCAGCTCTCAGTGATTGGAGAAGAGGATGAGGAGGCAGTCTCTGTGTTTGATCCGGACAATGAGGAGATGGAGTTTCACAGGAAATTCATGGAGAAGGTTTATGGACGAAATCCCAGAGCATCTAAGGTCTTCAATCCTGGAGTAATTGTAGAGTCGGGTTCAGACTCCTCAGAAAATGGGGAGACAGAGGAGCAAGAAATTGAGGAGTTTGAGGGCAGGAAGAAACCTGTGTTTGACATTGAGGCTTTCCTGAAGTACACTGGGAATGTTGAGGACTGGCTCGAGAGAATTGAGGATTTGGGTAATATCCCAGGCATGCTCCCTGTCACCATGTACCATAAACTGACCAAATGCTGCCTTAAGTTACACACTGAATGTTGTGAAGGCATGCTAAGTTTGCTGCCTCAATTCAGACGGTTTTTATTTTATCTCTCCAATGTAATGCAGTGAAGACAGTGTGCCATCTTACAATCATCTAACACATTGAGAGATAACCTGTCTAATTTCTTTCAAACTAATGTAACCATTACAACTTTCATCTAATAAGGACCGGTCTTTATCTTCCCATCTCCACTGAATAGCAAGAAATGTCAGCAATACTTATACTTTACTTGCTGATATCTGGACCCATTTATTTCCTGTTTTCCCCCTATATTATGGATTAGCCAGGCTTATCACTTGGTTACTTCATTGCATATTTTCAGCCTATATCAGTATCAAGTTTTCTATGTCCACTTCATTTTGTTTATCATTTTGTATCTATTGATTTGGTTAAAAAAATGAAACATTTTCTTTATATGCATACTTTAACTCTCTGTTTTTATTTATAAAAACCAAACTTTTAATATACTAATTTTTCTATAATCTCTAGTTTGGTCCTTACTTTACAGTACCTATTATTTCTTCTAATTGACTCTGCCCACTCTTTGAAATCTTTAGTTTGTCCCATTGATTTGATGTCTTGTTTCCTCCTCCTCTTGATACAGTGCCTATGACGAGAGAACCTTCTAAAGCGTATGAATACAAAGTGTTTGAACAGGACTACAGTGTTCCCTCCCGATCCTACATCGACCACCTCACCACCTACAGTATGTATCTCTGTGCACACAATATAGGGCCTCTGATAACTCTTGAATTTTCTAAACTGGTATTTCTTTAGGCCTGTCATAGACTTATGTAAGTATGCAGTTGTGAAACTGTAAGTATACAGCCAGCATGGAGTTTCAAAATCTTCTGCATGATTTTAAAACAATTTTATGCAATGATAAGTTTCTACAATCCAGTAACTATTGCATATAAGATTATATGATAATAAGCTCATGTAAATATTTTTTCATTCAGTTTCTGTTCTGACCTTGTGTTGCATAAAGCATATACATGTGTTCTTACTGTAGTGAATAATCTGTATAATTCTGTTAGTTCCTCCTCGTTTGCCCATTGAGAAGCCCGAGTTATACACCATCAGTCCAGAGAGTGTCACCCTGACCTGGAAGCGGGCACGAGTCCCCGACAAGATCCGAGACACCTGTAATCTTACCTACACTGTTGAGGTACAATTACTCTGGTAGTCTAAGTATGAAAAATATGTTTTTAAAATTAGTTTTGAAAAGTTTTGCTTAGAAAACAGACATTTACAAGTACTGTACTAATGGATATCACTTATACTATTACGGTACAAATGAATGATATTGTCTTTGCTTAATGTATGAAAAATCAGATGTTTCTCAAAGTTAAAAATGAAAAAGTGGCTTTGCCACAAAAGCTTAGGGTTACAAGTATGGATTGAATTGCAGGTGAGGAACCCTCCAAATCTGGACTGGCGTGAACTGGTCACTAGCCTTACCAGCACCAACACAGACATCAAGGGTCTCCACCCCCGACTGGATTATCTGTTTAGGATCCGTGCCTGGAATGAGTACGGCTGCAGTGAGCCGAGTCTTCCCGTCTCTCTACACAGGCCCATTGGTGTGTACCTATTGTTAATGCATTCGTTTTCTTAGTGGTAAAATTTTCTTTTTGCTGTGAATCTTTGTTTATATATCTATGAATTCCTTGGTATTTCAGAGCTGTCTGATGACTACGACTCGGGAGAAGACTGGGATGAACAGTACAGGGTCACATTGGGAGATCTAGGTACATTCTATTTCTATCCCATGATGCAACAGTACACACAAGTAGTCACATCCTCTAGAAAAATATGTAGACTTTCATATATATTCACTTTGTATTATGCATTGAGACCAGTTAGATGATTTTATTTACCTTTTCTGCACTTCTGTCTCTGTAATATCTATCATTTGAAAGTAGAACAGGATTGTATTCTTTGATCATTTGTGGAAAAAAATTAAATATGCCCCCCGAAAAATTATAAATTGATTCAAGAACTGGTACCTATTATTTATAGATGTTTTTCTTACTTTGCATGTTAATTTTCATTTTCTTTGCATACAAACATGTAAAATCGTTTATCAGATTTACTCTGTGTATATGATATAGAACACGTATTCTATCCACTATATTGAAAATTGCAGTGAACTTTGTAGATTTTGTATGTTAGACCTCCCATGTTTTGAATTTCAGACACACCCATTGATGAAGGTATTCTGCTGTTTGATTTGAATGGAGTGTGGATATTTAATCTTTTTGCATTAAAAATCAATTTAATGAGAGGTTTTGAATTGTTAACTAACACAATTTAATCATGTACGTCAGAAGTCAAGATTCAAGATCCCCATCACAAATATGGCCACACATGATATTTTATTTACACAATTTCCTTTATCATTACACCAGAAAATGTTCTGAACTTATAAATTGGATGCATAATTTTGTCTACCTTATTGAGTGTGAAAAATATTGATTAACCCCTGACCCTGACTTTTTTAATGTTTATACATGTTTCCATCAATTCCATGACAACCAATCCTATGTGTTTTGTCTAAATGACTCTCCACAGATATATTCCCTTTGTCTTGTTTTATCAAATGTTGTTACACAAACATACCATTCAAAGGGAATCACAACCATTAATATTTCAGGTTAACAACTAATTTATAATTTATAGTGTTAAAAAATGTGTTTGAAAATAATTTAGTCTGTCATTTTTAAATAACAAAATCTAATTTCAGTAATAAATTGACATAGCATATAATTATAAGCTTAAAGAATACAAGTTGTGTTAATTGGAGTAAAATATATACTCACTGACAGTAGACTGAAAATGGTTTGATAAAAATGAAATTATGTAGATAGGATAATTAATGATAGTTACAATGTATCATAATTAATATATGAATAATAACAACCTTTTTGTTATTTGATGAAAGGGTCTAAAACAACATAGAAAATAACCAGTAACTAATGTAGCTGACGTATAAATGTGTTAGTTTATCAGGAATAGATCAATGTTTTACAGAATGTTGATATGTATTTTTGTTTTAGGGACAAAAGTAAAGAAAACAATTTTTACAGATTTTATTCACTCATGAAATTTTTTTTGGATACTTTTTGTTATTATGACTGTGTGTGTTCCAAATGATAGGTTTTTTTGAAAAGATAATTTACAAAGATATTATTTGAAGGTATGTGTAAAACGTACATCCAGTACTATCTTTTCTACATCTTGTACATCATTACAGCTCCACCCAAGTTGCCAATGGAAACACCAAGAATCAGGGACAGTGGAGAAACAGCCATGCTGTCATGGTTTCCAGCTAGAATCCCAGCCTATGCCAAGAAAACTCCTATTACTTATATCATAGAAATCAAGGCAAGGCAAATTTATACAGAATTTATTTATGTCCACATTAAATAAATACTATAATTACAAGATGATGAATTTTCAAGGTAGCTTTAAAAAGTAAAAGTAGACTTGTTTCAATGTAATATGACTAAAATGTTGATTTTTCTTATCTTCATGTACTTTACTACTAATGATGAACAATTAAACTGTATAGGAGCCCCATGTCCCAGGCTGGTCCCGGCTGACCAGTGGAATTAGTGACACCAACTACATGATTGAAGGTTTACGACCCACCCAAGATTACCAGTTTAGGGTCAAGGCCGAAACTCAGTATGGGGTCAGTGACCCAACTCTGCCTGCATCCTTAGACAGACCCAAAGGTCAGTTCATTTTGGTGGCAGTAACTGTAGACTAGTAGGATGGATCATAATCATTAATGAACATTGCAGTGAACAATGGCTTTTGTAGGGATTGATGTTTGTAGAGAAAAGTCAAGTCTGTGCATGATAGATAATTAGTACATACTTGCAAGCACAACACAGGAATTTTCTTAAAATAGAGATGTGTTGTAAAATTTTGTGATGTTTTCTAGTAGTTGTAAAATATTTGTATAGAATTGTATTTTACTAACCCTTTACAGAGATAGGGAAAAAATCAGAGTTCCTAGCAGACCCAGGGTATTATGAAATCTTTAAACGTGACTGGGATAGCCACACAGGTACACAGGGTCCCCTCTTGATCCTTTCTTTGTGTCCTATAACCTGACCTTGACCCAGTTTCTATATATTTTCCTTTGAATACCCTTGCAAGATTATATTTCCAAGACTGGCATACAGACTTTTGTATTTTTCCTTTTCTTCCTTATCCCAGAAAATTATTACAGATTTGGCTTGGAATATATCTGCTATCTTACTTTATGATAAAATTCCTATATTTGTTACAAAATAATTAACACTTTGTATTTGATTAATGTGCATGGACACAAATTGATGTTTACAAATTAATGACTACCATTGCTTGGTTTTGATAATTTTTCAACACAGTACAGTTATGTGATTTACATTTTCATTTGATATTGCAGAAATGAAACCAGCATGTCTGTGAATATTGCATGTGAAGCAAACATATTTTGAGGACAAAGAGTATGACATCCATCCATTGGTCCATCTATCTGGCATGCTTTATGTAAACATTGTTCTAGCAACTAATTAAAAATATATGTTTTAACAGGGAAAAACTATGAACTTAGAAAGACGTTGCGAGTTATAACAAAAATTCCTGTAGTTATTTTATTTTCACCATATTTGTGAAATTTAAGAATTAGCAAATTGATTGCAGTATGGAAATTTTAAAACATTTAAAAGAAGAGCATGGAAATGCCTGCATGTACTTCTAATGTAAACTACAAAATATGAATTCTGACACTCTGTGACATCTAAGTAACCATGACCCATTAGTCAAGCTTTACATGTATTCTCTGTGTTGCAGATAAAAACAAGAGGTCCAGTGTTGACCTATTGAGGGAGGACATAGATCTCCCCATCAAAAGGGAGCCCCAGAGTCCTGGAGGTAGGTCTACCTAACGGGTCCATCTTAGATAGCATAGTATTCTGTCAGAACAGCTGTGATGTATATGTATGCACTAATATTTTTCTGCAAACAATTCAATATAAAAATTCAAATAAGAAAACAAATCTTTAACCTTTTAAAATAAATAACAACTCAAAATTTTGAATTACTTGTAGATTTTTTCCCAGGTACTGGTAAATAAGATGTAAGGAAATCGTTGTTTGAATCTTTACTGGGTACATTATTATTGCAGTGCCCCCTAGGATCCCCTCCTCACGACCCTTGATCAGCCACCAGTACCCAGACAGACTGACCCTGTCCTGGATGCCAGCCAGAGTTCCCTCCTACGTCAAGAGCCAGAAGCTGACCTACATTGTGGAGGTGAGGGAACCCCCCAGCACCCTCTGGAGGAGTCTGACAGACAATCTCAGGGACACCGAGTACGATGTCACCGACCTGAACCCTGAGCAGGATTACCTGTTCCGAGTGCGAGCCAAGAATGAGTATGGTTTGAGTGAGCCTACCATGCCTGTCTCAGTCATCAGAGAGAGAGGTACTGAGCTCAGTTTTATGTTCAAACAGATAGTTATCAATTTAAAGATTAAGTTTAGTTTTTGTGGTAGTCGAAATTTTCAACCCTCCCTTACAGTCATATTCCTCCAATATATCACACTTTTTAAAAATATTGACAAATGGTAGTTGTAACCTTAATCAAATATCCAGTTTACAATAATAACGCCGATTTTCCTTCTGACAGATGAATACGTGCCCCACAGCTACAGTCGCTCTGGGTCCTTCGACAGTGGGAGTCCTTGGGTCAGGTCAAGGGCGTCCTCTGTAGAAAGTCTCCGCAAACAAAAGTCATTTGACTTTACAGATGATGAATCGGACATCTTCATCAACAGGGAGAAGAAAGGTACCACATTATGTTTCATTGCTACTCAAAATATTTCAAAATCAATATGGTTACCTATGATTTGGAAAATTTCCATTTTGCACAAAATATGGATTCAAGTAATTGTGTGCAAAATTCTGTGATTGTTCTTATTCGATTCTAATTTAAGCTTGCCCTCCTGAGTTTAAAGCCACAAATGAGGATGTGCATTATGGAGTGGAGGGATCTTCCTGTAAAGTTATTTTAGGGGTTAAAGGATACCCCTTGCCCAGTACATCTTGGTTTTTTATGGGCACAGAAGTTGACTATGGAAATAGTTTTAAAGCCAATGTCTCTCCTAGTGGTAATGCCACACTAGAGATCATAAAACTGACCAAGGATCTTGTAGGAGAATACAAGTGTACTGCAGAGAATGAACATGGAACAGCAACCAAGGTTGTCAGACTTCAGCTTGCAGGTAAAGAAACATGGAAAGTCTCTTCATGCATTATCACCCAATATAATGAAAAAACATCAGATATATACGTTAAGACATGTAAAGTTGTAAAATCTTTTGAATGTCAAAACTATTTTGGTGTTTTTGAGTTGTATATTCAATTTTACAAACTTACATTTCATACAATATGTCATTTTAGACCAACCCACTGTCCTTGACCCAATTTCGGACCTGACCTTGGACAGTCATAAGTCTGGGAAGCTGGTCTGTCGTGTGGATGGCTTCCCCTACCCCACGGTCAAGTTCCTGAAAGATTCCCGGCCCCTGGCTGGGTCTTCTCGCCTGAGGGTAGATTTTGAGCCCCCAGACACATGGACCTTGACCTTAGACAAGGCCATCACCACAGACTCGGGGGTATACACCTGTGTAGCTGAGAATATGGCAGGGAAGGCCACCTGCTCCGCTAAAGTCACCATTGAAGGTACGGCACTTCAATATTGGGTTTATACAGCAACACACATTTATATATCTGAGTGTGCTCGTTTGTGGGTTATGTTTGTATAGCTTCTTTAGATATTAGACAGAATTTAGATAGATTTATTATGGAATAATTGACTTGATCTTAGTAATTTAATGCTTGTTTTATTTTCAATACTTTTTAGAATTTTCTTTTGAAATGATTGCTAATGTTTAAAATGAATTGATTAGGAATGGTTATGTAGACATTAAAACTGTAGTTATAAACTTTTGATATTTATTACAGAAAATGAGGATGACTTAGGTATACTGCATGATGATTGATCCTTACAAATCCTGTCAATCCTAAACAATCCTATCTAAACAGCTTATGCTGTAAATCCTGTAAATCACCCTTTCCTCACAATGACAGATGGTCAATATGAATTGAATAACATTGGACAATTTTCTGAAGTCCAGTCTGGATGAAGTAAATGTGATTTACAGTGCTGCGTGTTGTTGCCTCAGGTCTCTTTTGCCCATGGCTAATTTTGCAAATACCTTCTATGAAATATACTTTTTACCCATCAAATCTTTGGCTGTTATATATATGTCCTTTATTCTCTTTCAGCATGAAATGAAAATTCAATATTTTGCAAAGATGTTTATAACTTAAATTTACTAAAACTTATTCTGGTATTTTTAAGCTTTGGCAGCTTGGATTGGTCTAAAGCAAATTCAATGTTGTATTGCAGTAATTAAGTTGTAAAATAATTATGTTGATTGTCAAGCAACTTTTGACATATTGATATTAAACTGTGAATGATAGTCTTTAGGACCAGTTTTCATCCTTTCTGCCTGTTGTTCTTCGGATCTGGGACAATGTTATTTTCTTCATTTAGTGCAAACACAGGCTGTAGATATAAACTTTAATTTCGGAAATGCTTGTGAAATCAGTTTGCAGGTTATTTACTCTAGGTATCTTCAAAGATCATATGAATAACACTTTGTACTTTTTTTCATGCTGTGTTTCATCCACTTTGTTTGCAAGTTATATATTCCATTTCTGAAAAGACTGCCTTTATTGTGATTGACAGATAGAGACCTGATGGCTAAGCCCCTCCCCTACAGAGAGGCCTTCATGGAGGATTATTACTATGTTCTGGAGGAGATAGGAAGGTAGGAAATACCATTCATTCAAACAGATTGGTCCATAAAAAATAAAGAAAAACTATGTAAATTGTCAAATATCTCCATTTATTTGTACACTGATAAGAATTACTGCATTTATACAGAGGCAGACATGGAATTGTGCGTCGAGTCCTTGACAAATTCACAGGAAGCCAGTATGCTGCTAAGTTTATCCATGTGTGTGATGAGCACCAGAGGCGCTTCTTTAGGACCGAGCTGAACATACTGCGTTGGTTGAACCAGATGGGGGTCCCTAAGGTGGTGGATGCCTTTGTTACAGAGCGAAGAATTGTCATCATCACAGAAATGTATCCTATTGGTCATGACAATATTCATATTAAGCAACTTGAAGGCAGAAATCAACACTTGTTCTTGTTCTTATCATTGGAATTTTGAAAGCATTTCATAATCTTGCAATAATGCCAATGTTCATGGGCCTAGATTAGAGGGCATACTGAGTTAAGTACAAGTTTGATGTAAACATGCAATTAGCTCAACATCATTTGTGTTGTATATGGATCATTTTTCTTGACCTTTGCCCTCAGTGTGACTGATTATGACATCATAGACAGTTTGCTTCAGAGCCCCACCCCCACAGAGAGTATGGTGGCCGCCCACATAAAACAGCTCCTCCTGGTCATCAAGGAACTCCACAAGGCTGCTGTACTGCACCTAGATATCAAGGTATTATTGCTGTACATCTATTCATATTAATGAACTAGCTGTAATGTAAATTACCATGAGAATATAGAAATTACATGCCAATCCAGATGTAGAAATAGTGATATCTGGTTTCTTTCAAATGTTTAATCAGTACTTGTAACTTTGTAGGAGTTGATCTGCTGTGTATAGATTTTAAAAATGAATTTTTATCTTTTTAGCCGTCCAACATTCGTTTCGGTACAAATAATGACCTGACCCTGATTGACTTTGGATTCTCAGAGAGAATTCAGCGTAATAAGGAAGTCCGGAAGAATTATGGAACCCCTGGATTCTGTTCCCCGGAGCAGGTTCACAATGAGCCTGTGTCTGAGGCCTCGGATGTGTGGTCCATTGGGGCAACCGTTTACACACTGTAAGTCAAAGACTAAGAAGGGGTTGCTTTATCTTTGTTATAACTTTAATTTCAATTTTATTCTTTTAATGCTTATTTTTATTTTTGCTTACAGTTTGACAGGATTGTCTCCCTTTGGTGGATCAACTGAGCAGGAGGTCCTACAGAGCACTATACAGTACAGGTGGCAGGAAGTGGACGGACTGTCTCCAGACGCCACGGACTTCCTCTCCAAAATACTGATTCGAAACCAGAAGTAAGCTGACACAGAGTCCTCACAACTTCCCATTAAAGAACACTGCATTTTATTTATCTGAATAAAAATGTAGTATGGCTTTGTTTCATTGAGATGACTAAGAATCTTAGAGATGATTTTATTTGTGCTCCAGGGAGAGGATGACTGTGGATGGATGTTTATCTCACCCTTGGATAAAGAACAGCGAGTCCCAAGGAGGGGTCATTAACAAAGAAGGGCTGTCAGAATTCCAGGCTCAGTACAAACTAAAGGTTGGTCTGAAAAATGTTTTACCATATGTATACGTGAATATACATGCATACCTGTGATATAAATTAGAACATGCAAAGTATCAATTTTGCACCTAAAGTCTTAAACTGTTGGTAGTTTGTTTCTGTAAATCCATACACAATTTTTTGATTGTGTTGCCACACAGAGTAGATCTGCAGCCACCAGGGGTCCAGTCCTACTCCAGTCCCTGCTGTCTGTACTGGAGGGCAGACAGGAGACTGGGATCAGATTGGGCAAGGACTCAGCCACCGGAGAGTTGTCTTTCCCAGATTCTGGTCTGTATGGAGAGTATCTGGATCAGGAGTCCTGGTTTGACTGGCAGTCCAGGTATAGTCCTATATTTGTTCTACCATCTCATAATGACTGTATAGAATTAAACAAGTTTATATTCATACGTTTATATGAATCATAAAGTCTGCTTTTGATTTCATCAGTGATGGATTAATCACACCTTTGTTACTTTAAATTTTGAATTATATATCAAAGAATTATACATGTACTGGCACAAATGTAGTGAACACTAGACAGAGATCTTCTTTTGATGCTGTAGGTACTACTATGGGCTTGATGCCGACGAGTCAGAGACAGAGTCGGTATGTGAGGACCCAGTCCTGAAGAAGGAGAGGGAGTGGCTACAAATGGCAGAAGATCAGAAACAACAATTACAGAGACCCCAGGACTTCTTCCCCAAGGAGGAGGAGGAAGAGGGTGAGTATGGATGCGAGACAAATCCTAACACTGCTCTATTTGATGTTCTTGCAACAATTTGACAACACTCTGCCCTCCTTGTCTCTATATACCGGTACACATAAATTAATTCAGTATTTTTGTTTTGTTTTCACAGACAACCCCCAATTCACCATCAAGTTACATGACACGTACTACAAGCCGGGAGATAAGATCGCCCTGTCATGTCATGTGACCGGTTCCTCCAACGTCAGTGTGTCCTGGTTCCAGAACGAGGAGCTGATCTCCGATGGAAAGCGAATGAAGACCACACTTAGTGAGGATGGAATTGCTTCCCTTGTCATCTCCTCAGCCAAGGCATATGATGATGGTATATACAAATGCACTGCCAGGAACAAGACAGGGAAATCTTCAACATATGCCAGAGTAATGGTTGGAGGTAAGGATATTTTATTTGCTTTCTAATGCTCTGTTTATTTACAAGAGTAAGTAAGAGATAAACAGAAACCATTTGAATCATATAAAACTTGTTATTCTCTTAGAAACGCCCTCACAGCCTGGTCGTCCAGTCATTTCACAGGTTTCATCATGTGATGTACTGTTGCTTTGGGAACCACCAGAGAATGATGGGAACTCTGACATCATTAACTACAGAGTAGACTACAGACAATCTGGTAGGTTTATTTTTGGTACCGGTACATTTTATTTATATGTGCTATGGTACATATAAAAATTACAGGTAGATCCATTCAATATTACCATTCAAACATTGAAAAAGAATAATTCCAAATTGTCTTTTGCTTGCAAGAAATTTAGGATATACATGTAAACCCCCACCATTTATAAAATTTTGTTATTTGCTTTCTTTTCTGACCGACAGGATCAGATTGCTGGTGCTTGGGAACCTTCTCCATTAACGAATGTGCTTTGGTGACAGGGCTAACCCCCGATACATCCTACCGCTTCAGAGTCTGCTGTCTGAATAAACTGGGGAACAGTCCATACAGTGTGTCCTCTGTCCTCATCACCACCAAACCAAAGGGTGGGTGTACTGATCACAAAAGTCTGTTTGTGTGAACATCACAAATTTGATTTCCATTCCAAAGATGTTTAATGAAAATGTTACATAATATATATTAAAGTACAGTAATATCTTTGTTCTTAAAGATACAGAAATGATTTTATATGTCAAAAGCACTTTGATTTATAATATTAGGTTCAGCAGACATCAGCTTAGATCCGTTTACAATTTCCCAGTTGTCAAAGCAACATGAAGGGCTTTCCTTTTATCAGCCTCCTAAGAATATTGTGTCCCCAGAGGATGTCAGGTCAAGGGAAATAACTCTACAGACTTCCAATGTGGAGGAGTTCTACAGTTTTTCGAACATCTTGTGGAGGTAGGAGAAACATATTTTAGACTTATACCTATTATTTGATGAAAATTTATAAAGTTTCATATGAAAAGATAAAGAATTTTTAAATGGGACAATGTTGTAATCAAATAAAGAGGATTTTAAAACTGTGACATTGATCCAAATTTATCTATCCTTTTTTTCAGAGGAAAATTCTCATCATATGTGAGATCAACAGACAAAACAAACAAGAATAATTATATTACAAAAATTACACCATGCTCAGATTCTAACAAGGACAGTCTAACACGGGAACTTGAATTTCTGCGTACAATGAACCACGAGAGATTTGTCCGTCTGTATGGTGCCTACTTCTATCTGGACCAATATTACTGGATTCTGGAATACCTCTCTGGGGTCAATGTTGTGGAACATTTCTCATACAAATCCAAATACACAGAAGACATGGTTGCCACAGTGATTCGGCAAGTTTTGGATGGCTTACAATTTCTACATTACCATGGCTACGCTCACTTAAATATTCAGCCCAGCAGTATTATGATGGTCAATAGGCGGCGACTGGATGTCAGAATTGTCGACTTTGGCCTTGTGCAGAAGGTCATCAAGGAAGGTCAGATTGTTCCCCGAGATGGAAATCCCGAGTTTATGGCCCCAGAAGTGGTTGTCAAGGAGACGACCTCTTACCCTGCTGACATCTGGTCTGTTGGAGTCTTGGCATTCTTGCTGTAAGTACTTTGCAAATTTCATAAAATGAGAAAAATGATGACCTGAAAATTTCAGAAATAACTTTTTAAGCAACTAATCAAATAAAACATTGATTTCAATATCTTTCTCAGACTGAGTGGGGAATCGCCTTTCAAGGGTCAAGATGAGGAGACAACTTTTGCAAACATTGCCTATAACAGATACAATGCCCTGAGTCTGTATGAGAACATCACAAAAGAAGCTCTGAAGTTCATCTTTAGGGTTCTTAAACGAGTTGCCAGGTATGAATATATGTATTACAAATGGCCATTATACCAAAAATGGAGGTCGCAGTGATATATTTCTTGTATGAAATATTTATGATCAGATTGAACTAATTTTTGAAAATTCATATTTATCTACAGTTTGAAAAATGTGATCTTTGATTTATTAGATTTTTTTTTTTTTTTTGTGCAATTGTTTTATCAGGGGCAAGATTTTACAACATACAACAGAAGATCAATGAAAAAAACAATTCCTACAAAATTTTACAATTAAAAGTTCAAAAATTGAAACAACATATGCATGTATTCTTGTTTCTTATCAGAAACCGCATGACAGCTGACGAGTGTTTGGAAGACAAATGGTTGCAGACATCAGAGACGATGCTCAAATTCAGAACAGAGGCTGTGTTCCCAACAGTGAAGCTCCGTAACTATGTGACTGAGTCCTTCCTGGAATCCCTCAAAGTCAGTGAAGTCCAGCTGTCGAGACTGAGAGAGAAGTTTCTCATAACCCAGGAAGCCAAAGTGGAGCAGACACTACCAAAAGCTAAGGTTCGTCTAGAAAGCTTTTAATGTAATTGTTCTGTGTTTCTGAATACAAAAAAATAATCCATGTTTTTTCCTCTTTTGAAGTAAGTTAACTAAAATTAAGAAATTAAGATTTGGAAAATTAATATTATACATGTATAAAAGCTTTGGAGTATGATTGATAAACTGTCTTCAAGTATGTTTTTAATTAAGAATAACTTTTTCTAAATGAAAAATCAGTTGTAACTTTTTATTGTTTTTTACAGTCAGAAGGAGAAAAGGAGAAGCCAGAAGAACAGGCAGACAAGCCAGCATTATCGAAGGAAGAGGTCAGAGAGGCAGACGTAACAGAGGAGACGTCTAACAACATTGCCAACGAAGCTATAGATGAAGCGCTCTCATCAGAGAATGTGTCATAAATTAACATGGTGTTAAAAACAACAAAATTGGCTTACATATTATTCCTCTGTTAATAAAAGGAGAATGCAGAAACCATTCTATCGAACAATTCAAAAATAACAATGGTTAAGGAGTCGTTGATGCTGTATTCGTTAGATATTCCTTATTTATTGCTTAATTATTCAATTTTTGATATTTATTTATTAGACTTTGTTTGTGACATTGCTGTTTGCTGCAATTTTTTTGTGATATGCTTTTAGGATTTTAAACAAATGTATTTTTGATTGATTTTCTTTTATATAAAAGAGAAAATATTTGAATGATATAACATACAATAGTTCAATATCATGTTAGAAGTATTTATTGTTATTTATTACTCATATAATGCCTATTTTTCTATAGAAACTGCCCTGAATTGTGCCTTTGACAGTTGTGTGTTACAATATAAAAGATATTGAAATTTGAACACTTTATAGAATTGAGAGCATTATAATTTCCTAATGTTCACTCAATACAAATCTGTGCATACCCATGTTGTTAAATACTTTATAAACAATAGATCATTGTTTCAATGATATTCAAGGTACTGGTTTTTTTAATGCTTTGACATGAAATGTGACCCCACAGGTTGGAGTGATGTGATATATTATACCAGATTTCAGATGTAATAGATTACTTTATGTTTCTCATCAATAGTCTATTTTGTTCTTGTTAGATGAAGTGCAATAAATTTGGGTTTTGTTACATTTTTTTCAGTTTCTTTATTGCTGGTTCATATGGTTCATATGAGTCTGTTAATGACTTATAATCATATCATGTTAAAGTCTGTTTGAATGTGTATGAATTTCCCACAATTCTTCTATGACAAAAAAAATTCTTGAGAAGATTTTTTTCATACTCTTATGTAAAATATTTCATTTCTCATTGTGACCCCAAATTCTACACTTCTGATGCTTCCACACAAGTTTCAACTTTTCAAGGCAAGCGATGAAGATTTTCCCCTATTTAAGCCCATTTATATGCATTAATTAGATCTCCTATCTTGGCTCTTCTCTACCACCTGGTCCATGTTTGACAAACTTGAGTCTACACTATATCAGGGTGCTTTAAGTTACTTAAGTTTCAACTTTTTGGCCAAATGAATTTTGAGATGATTTTTTCTTTATTGTCTAAAAAAAATGACCGTTTGTAAACTCAATCAACCTCCAAGGAAACATATACATGTATACTACCTGAGAATGCTTCCATACAAGTTTCATCTTCTCGGGCTTTACGGTTTTTGAGTTTTTTTATGGTTTCACTTCATTTTTACCATTTTAAAATTCAATCCCCATTTGTAGCCCCACCTCCGGAGGTTTGTTGAAACTTGAACCAACACTACCTGAAGATGCTCTGACATAAGTTTGATTTTTTTCTGCCCTTGTGGTTTTTTAGAAGATTTTTTAAAATTGCCAACAATTTTTTTCATAATTGTTTATTATCTCCCCTTGTATGAAGGCATAGCTTTCAATTTCAACATATTTGAATCCACTTCATATTTCATCTAAGTTTTGTGTCAAAAAAAAGCAAAAATCTGTCATGTAAGTCTTCTAAAAAAGTTAAAAATGTTTTAAACAGTTTTCAGACAGACAGGCGGACGACAGCTCGGGTTAGCTAAGTAGCTTTCATGTACAATATATGCTTGAAATATATCTACATATAGATCACGATAACACAGACTACACAACAACCAGCGATATACGGAATATTTACCAGAATATAATACTGCAATACAACATGTATTGTAAATATTATTTAGGCCAGCTTTTACAATAAATCCAGTACATGTACAATGCTATAGGGTGAGGGAACATGTACTAGCTACATTGACACCCCAACCCCATGAAATTTAACTAAACAAAAGGAGTTTGCTCCTTAGCTAACATTTTCCTATGCCATCATCCCCAAGTATATTGTGACAAAGTTCTACAAATAATTCGTCAAGATACGTTCAATACCTATATCTTGGACCCATTTTAACAAGACCTTGAACTGTCGGTAGGATGTAGCAATCTATTTCTTGCGTCAAAACAAGTTAAAAATGACGTCGGTTTCAAGTGAAAGCTAACCACTCCAATTTTGTTTAAACAATGTACCTTTTTAGTAAAATTAAAAATAATATACAAGCCACCCCCCCCCCCCCCCAAGTTTTAAAATGATACTACGTGCTAGATTTGTTAAAACAATGTAACAGTCACAAACCCCAAATAAAAACAACTGGTAGGATTTGTATGCAGTAAAGAAACCTTGGGTGTTTCTAGGGTGATGAAATTTATAAAACCTTATTTTTTTCATTTGGATGAAACATATTTTGTGACCACGAAGTTAAAAAATAACGTGCTCCGTAGCAGCCATGGGAGAACATTATATTTATAAACAAAATATTCCACTAGCAATATGTGAACACTATATATCTGTACATGTAGGAACCATTGACTAAAACATTTACTTGAACGTATAGTGCAAAACAATTTCAAACAGTCTATTATGATTAAGTGGCTTTATTAATTGTTACATGTATATCCGAGGTGATTTGCCAGTAGAATATAAGGAATAAGGAATCATTCTTTGAGTATTATGAGGTGATAATTTCGGTCGGGCGTGATCAAATCCAATAAAGCCCGAAGGGCTTTATGATAGATTTGATCACGCCCCGACCGAAATTATCACTTCATAATATTCAAGGAATGATTCCTTATTACTTATACTTATATAATTTTAAACCCATTGCACGATTAAATATTTAAATATAAATAAGCAAACCCCGCTGGCGCCTCAATTTGGCTTTATGAGTTATATAGTACAAAATCGATACGTAGTGTTATCACAGGCAAAGACACCGGAAAATGTAAATATATACATGTACAAACCAAAAATAGACTAGACAACCTTACTCACAAGGCCCCAGTACCCAGTTCCTCTCTTTTTTCAGGTTTATGACTTTGCCACGGCCATACAATTCTAAAATATCAAAATCAGGCACGTAGCGCCGTTTTTGAAAAGGGGGAGGGCAGACTTACCCGAAATCTTGACACGCAAATAAAAGAAATACATGTATTGTTCGCGGGGGTGGGAGAGGGGATATATACTGTGTTGGAATCACTCGCCAGAACCTCTACAGAAATCAACATTTACTATGTAAGAAGTTTTAACATTTAAGAGCGCCAACTGCCCGCAGGTTGTGAGCGTGGGTGAGGACCCCCCCCCCCCCCATTGGAAAATAAAACTGGTTAAATTTGCATGCATGTAAAAAAGTTACTGAAACTGTTTTGGATCCCCTTGACAAAGTTATTCGTAATTATTTGTCGGACCCACACACTATTACCCTACCCAAACTTGTTCCCCGAAAAGTTTAGATAATTCTGCCCCTCCCCCAACCACCACCACCCAGGCACATACACACACACTTTTTATCAAAAGGGGAAATTTTCTCCAATTACCATGAAGAAAAATTATTTTTGAGAAATGAAGAAGTGACTCACGCTACTCTTTTGGGTACGTGTGAATATAATTAAATGGAACTTTAGATTTTTTTTTTAAATTAGCGTTTGTCTGATACATGTAGCTGCCCCACCCCACCCCTTTCTTCAACAATGTCATCTGTCTTAAAAGGAACCTTCTAAAATGGCTGACATAAAGCACGCAGGTGATATCTTATAATTAAAACAGGAACATATACGTCCCTGGTCAAATATACCAGTTAACCTATTAAAAAACTGTTTGCAAGCATACAGTATATGTTATTCTTCAAAGTACAACTGTAATATTTTGACAGGGGTCACAAACTTCGCTGTTCCTCTTATTTCACTTGATTTTTTTTCAAAGTCAATGTGCTTATTTGGGTACACCATTCATACACGTTAACCCCAATCAAGAGTTATTGCTCTTGTCAGTATATCGACGAACCTTAATAGATTTCTTTATGTCAGGACAAAATCCAAGGATAAAGAGTGTCCATGAAATTAAAGCGCATCTTTTATATTTTTATAGAAAAAAGTATTCTGAAGGAATGCATGTGTGATCCACTTTTTGCAGTAAACACTTATAAGGTCGTCTTAGTATGGAAAATCAAAGGACAGACAACCTCCACTGTCGGTTCCCTCATTTTATCTCAATTTAGACCAATCAGAAAGAGGTTAACAAATTTCGTCTCTGCAAAGAAAATGTATTCATTTCCGGTTTCCAAAAAAAGATGAGAGAAGATATTTCCGACATTTCAGAATACATTGCAGAAGAAGTCGATGGTTCTAAACTATGTTATGCATTATTCAGTGTGTAAGAACAGGATAGGCTTTTTATAAAAAGCTTGAAAGATCTGCGATCTTCACTTGGAGTTGCAGGTGCTTAACGCGCATAACGATCAGCTGGGATACCGGGTCCAGTCTTGTTTTGGCGATTCTGGTGTCGTGCGTTTGGAAATTTAAACGCATCCATTTATTTTAATCATGAAATGAAAACAGTATTGTGAAGGAATATTTATAGACTGAAAAATGGGAAATAAACACTCATGCTGTGTTTACACGAGTCCGTCCAAAACCAGCAGAAAGCCCCAGGATGTGTACGGATATGATGAGCCGGGGATAGACGTTAGTCTAACTCCAAATAACAGGAGCGCCACCTCTCTCCCAGGGGTCCCGCACATCAGTGACAGAGAAAACTATCCAGAGGGTAAATTGATATTTAATGAACTTGATTCTTCATTGATATGGAAATTGTTTTCAGTATTGAAGTAAATTCACCATGTAAGTGTGTTTTGATAATATGGATCCAATTTTTGGTCTCTTTCCATCAGTTTTGTTTTTCTGCACATATTTTTCTTTGCCTTTGAAAAATATGTACCCCCCTTTTGACAAAGAACACAAATTTTATAGCTTGATTTGCTGATTGTAGATCTATACATGTACAATATTTTTTTCTTCGATTCAAACCTACTGTCTATATATGTTGGCAAGTCTACAATACCCACCCTTTGAATCAAAATTATTTGTAGAAGCTTGTTTTATAATATTATTTTTTGTTTTCATGTACTACAGCTGCTATCTTGTTTTATATTTCAGATAGCAAGGAGGATCCAACATCAGATCCCAGTTTAAGGCCACTGTTCCCATCTAGATCACAGAGTGAAATAAGCAAGAGTAAGTTATCACCTGGATTCTATAGCTAACGGAATCCTAAATAACCAAGCTAAATTCCAAATCCTGTGTCCTTGCTGTTGGCTTTTCATCTATGTACCTGTATTTGGTCCATTAAAATTGTTTAGAATACCCTGGTGGTTATACATGAAGAATAGTAGGTATCCAAATTACTCCATGTGAGCAAAAGTTGTGATTGACTTACGTACATAGAAGTAGTGTTGTGCTCTACAACATATGGATTGGTACAAGGAGTGATACTTTTAGTAGCAAGTGCTTTTACAACTTACAGATAAATTGATACATTTAAAATGTCCAAAAAAAGTGCTACAAGCTGTAAAGATTATGATGGTTTCTTTCAATTTAATGTATAATGGTTGCTTTGCATCAAACAATCAAGGTCTAAATATCGTCCTTGTAAAACATTGTTTTTTTTTTTTTTTACTAAAATAAACATTTGAATTTCTTTTATTCTTTTTAAAAGATCTATTTAACTAAAGAAAGATTAAAATTGAAATAAATCTGAAAGAAAAGGAAGATAAGATGCTGATTGCTGAACAAAGAATGAAATTACATTTGAACAAATCATATTGCGCAAACAATACATGTACTACTTGTTGGAGTTCATTTATTTAACTTAATACATGTACATATATCTTGAACTATCGGGTACTATTTTAATCCATGATGACCAACATTTTATAGATATTTCCCTTTTCAAGAGCCACAGGTTTATTTGACAAAATGTTGAAAAATCACTGATGAATATAAGCAGGCCATCTTGTTCATGAATGGATCAAAGGAATGCAATTACTGCCAGGAAGTCAAATAAATGTGAAAAAATGTTTTAAAGAAGGCTTGTTTTTGATTTACATTAAACTTGCTTTGTTTTCCTGGTTTTCTCATATTTTTTTTTTACCTTGGGCTTCAATCCTGAGGTGATTGAATTGTTTTCTTTTTATTTTAGATGTTAGGCACAGATCTAGATCAAAAAGTACGGTATCAATCGGGAAGCTTTTCTTCAGCATTGACTAATGTTCTTTCATGTGTGTTTGCTGCATGTTTTAACCACTTTGGGTTTTTTATTATTTGCACTTGAATCTGTTGAAAGCTAAACACACTGTGTACATGTCCATGTCATTCTCACTATTTCTTTTTTTTTTTTTTTTTTAATTCTGAATCACATTAAAACACGATGTATTGTTGGTTATGTTTGCCTCATTTAGTGAAACTCTTTTCAACGAAAACCTAATTCCTGTTTATTATTTTATTTTGTTTCTTGATACTGAACATTCTTTAAATTTGTATACTGTATTCTAATACATGTATTGATTTTTTTCACAGTGACAGAATAGATTATTAAATAGAAATAGAATAAAATTATTACCCTACTCTGTGTATCTTTAATTAGATTTAATCTGATGAAAAACCACTAGAAATATGCCAAAAACTGTCATATAATCAGTAGATTTATTCTCCTATATTTATATAGATGTATTTCTTTACAAAAGTATATTCGAGAATTACCATTAGCAAAAAAGGAAAAGAATTAAAATGACTTAGGTCCAAAGTTAACAAATACAAACCATTCATTCATTTCATACTGTCAATTTGAAGACATCTTTATACTTTTTATTAAAGATTACATTGTATTATTTATGCCATTTCAAATTTTGTAAGTATCATACAATTATGAATAGTTTCCAGGTTATTTTGAGGTTGATTTATTACTTCATTGTCACCATATTACTTTAAAAAAAAAAATTCCCAATTCTCGATGGCTTTTTAATTCTTGGCATGTGTTTGTAGACCACAAAAACCGACGGAAGTCTCACTACGACAACAGGGTTCTACAGATACAGGTGAGTGTACAGTCCATGTTTTGATCCTTCCTTTATTTAATTCGATTTTTTATCATGTTTGAAATTAAGGTTTAATAGAACTATCAGTATGAAAAAGCTACATGAACAACACACAGTTCAAATTGTGACATGCTACATGTATCCTACATTGGTCAATGCAATTGACAATAGATTTTAAAACTGTAATTGTATCATTCACTTGCCTCTATAATGAATTTATGAAGATATAATGTGCTTAATTTGCATGTGTTAAAAAAAGGCACAAAAAACATAATTACTGAAGTAATTATATACATACAATGAGGAAAAGATTATCCCATGATTCATTATGAATATGATTTTTGTTCCAACTCATGTGTTTTCATTTTTCTACCAAGACACAACTGAAATGAAAATTTTTACCCCACCATAAATCCAGCAACTTTTTTTACTTAAATTCTTACAAAGTAAATACATTAAAATTGAATTTTTGTTAATTTTCAGAACATCACACCAGTGCTGCGGAAGTACAGTTCTTGTTCAACCATATTCATAGACGATTCAACTGTCAGTCAACCAAATCTCAAGAACACAATAAAAGCTGTGGCCTTTGCTATCTATTTTCATATACGTAACAGGGAGAGTAATCGGACGCTGGAGATTTTTGATGAGAAACTTCACCCTCTGTCTGTAAGTCACCAGAATATAAATTTTAAAATGATCCAGAATATACCAAAGTCAATTACAATAATGATACCAGTATGTAAGTTGTGGGGGATAAGGGGGATAAGGAAGGACTAGACTGTTACTGGCTAAAACTGAAGACAATATTACTGTGTTTTGTGATATGTAACCATGTTACAAACGGAAAAAATTAGCTGTGATTGATTTGTTATGGTTTTTATGGTTTGCTTCATTTTATAATCGATTGAAGCTGTTTGCACTCTTTTTTCAGATCAATATTTTGCACAATTGTTAATGAAAACAAGAAAATTTGAGGCAAAATATCCTTATTTTCTTAAAAATTGAGATACTTCCACAGACATTAGTTACATGTATTTGATGTTTCTATTTCTCAAGCGAGACCAAGTCCCGGAAGATTACGATCGGCGAGACCCGGAACACAAACATATTTACCGATTTGTACGGACTCTATTTAGTGCAGCCCAGCTGACCGCGGAATGTGCAATAGTTACTCTGGTATAATTTTTTGTTCATGTACATACATTAATTGTAAACCAAATATCATATGGTAAATTTTTCAGGTGCGAATATTTATCTCTTATGTACAGTAATTTGTTAGTCTCCAAACAACAAATATGAATGACTTTTTCAAATGATAAACAACAAGTCTGTTTCTCAAATTATTTCCGATTATATTTTGGCAAAATTATGTGTATACACGTATAGGTATATATACATGAAGTGGTACTTCAAACATTAGTTTTATGTTTGACATTGCATACTGTAGGTTTACTTGGAGAGACTGCTCCACTATGCTGAAATTGATATTATGCCTGCCAACTGGAAGCGTATTGTCCTGGGTGCAATACTGCTGGCGTCCAAGGTCTGGGATGACCAGGCCGTGTGGAATGTGGACTACTGTCAGATCCTGAAGGACATTGCAGTGGAGGACATGTAAGTCAGGCTCTATAGAGCATCCTTACTGTCAAGGTGTTGAAATGAATTTATTTTTTTTTGGGGGGGGGGGGGGGGGGGTTAAATAGTTTCGCATTCAGCATGAGTGCATTTGGATCATGATATAGGTGTTGCTTATATCAGAACTATTTTTAAAACTGAGTTGATGTGAGTGCTAAAAAATACAGACAGTTACCTGTTTTTATACATGTAGTATGACAATGAAACTACAAGTATTTAACCTGTCCACAAACATTTGAGTGCTGTTAAGCTCAATCTGTTTCAGAAAGAACTTGTGTTCAATGTTAGTATATTGTATGTTATTTTATTTTTTCTAGGAATGATTTAGAAAGGCAATACCTAGAAATGCTACAGTTCAACATTAATGTGGGATCAAGTGTCTATGCCAAATACTACTTTGATCTGCGGGCGTTGGCGGACGCCAATGATCTGAGCTTTCCCCTGGAGCCACTCAGCAAGGACCGGGCTCTCAAACTGGAGGTAATTATGTTCCATCAATGCAAAAACACATGCTTGTCTTACATTTGTTTTAAATTTAGATTATTAATATCACAATTTTATCAAAAGATATTGTACATACTAAAACTTATACAATGAATGATGTAAAATGTACCTGTAAGTTCTTACATTAATCTGATAAAAATCAGATCTTCGGCATTCTAGATTATTGATATGTTACTTTACATATATATACATGCATTTCTTTCAATTACAGGCAATGTCCAATGAAGATGGTGTGGAGAGGATTAACCAGAAACCGACTTTAATTCGCTCCAACAGTTTAGACGGCATGACTGTTAACCCCAGACTCAGTGTTGCTATCATCTCCTAACCAGTGTAGTATGGCTTCAGAAGCACAACGAATAGATACCAAATTATTGTCTCTCACCTCAGTAATTACACGTGGAAAGCAGTCTTTTTTGGAGGGGTTAGAAGATTTCTTGATTTGAATATCAATGTATCTATTTTGAAATTTGTGGAAACTGAAAATGAAATTGCAATAGTTTAAGGGGTGGTTGCAAAGGAATTTGTTCTGTTGGTTTTATTGGATTTTTTCTTCTTCTTTTTTTTCTTGGGGGGAAAAGGGGAGAGGTGAAGATGCATGTAGAGGTTAATTGCATTTATATAAAAGAAGCATAATTTATTTTAAAAGTGTTAGATTTAAACCTAGTCAAGAGTTTTCCCTGTTACTGCATGTGCTTGAAATTAGAGTTTAAGATGAAATAATTTACTGTATATAAAATCAGAGCACATTTCTATTGAATTCAGTGATGTAATTTTAAAAAGGTCATCAAAAAATACAAATATAGATCCATGTGATATTGTATCTGTCAATCAAAGTCCCATGAATCAAATTCTGGAGATTTTATGTCCCATGTTGAGTATGATGTAGAATATGTAGTCATGAAAGGTTCGGATATACAGAGCTGATTGTGTTAGATTCTGTGTATATGTACATGTATTTATATAACTACTGTGTATGTAAAATCTAGATTCTCATTTGACACATTTATTCATCCCAATTCTGTACAGATGCTTCTGTAAAACATGACAAGAGTTTTGAACATGGGTCAGAACCAAAGGCATTGCATGTACATGTACAGCAAAACAATGTAGTTTAGGAATTTAGAAAACATAGATTTAAAATCAAGATGGAGACTTTTTGTGCCGTAGTCATAAAGAATTAGTTTTATGTGTGATAGGATTTGTTACACGACTTGGTGCTGACATTTTTTGTGCTATAATTTATTTCAATTGGTTGGAACTTTTTGATATTAAGTCCCTTGGTTAGACTGTGTATGATTAGGGGGATAGGTGGGGCCTGGAGGTATAATAGGATCAAGAGCCCAATGAAACATAATTTATAGATACAACTTTTATATGTAAATGCACATGTTTAAGCTATAAATACTGGTACTTGAAAGTATTGGAGATAATTTGTAAGAAGTCAGGAAATATACCCATTGATTTGAAATTACCGGTATATCTCATTGGGTATTTGCATCATAAAATAAGATGGTATTGGTGGTGAAATTACCACCCCTCACAAAGGAAATTGTGGTTTTATTAATTTTGGAGCTATCAGCACTTTTTGTAAATGATGGTTCATTGGGAAGGGGGGGGGGGGGGGGGGTAGCACCTCCATGATAAAATGTTATGTTCAAAATGTAGGAACAGAGAACTTCATCTGAAAATAAAAGCCACATCTGCATAATGCTGCATAATTCTTCTGGAGGTATAGTAGGGGAAAGCCTTTCTCTCACTAGAATCTCATTAACCATTGATCTAAAATGTTCTATTGGCAACGTCCTGTGTTTTGTCTTTATGTTGGTTCGTCACTTTGTGTTATCATTGGATATTGTAAGTTCAGGTATCTTAAAATGGTTGTGATCATTTGTTTTTGTTTCACGATCAGTTAAGATATTAACCCCTAAAAATGTCAGTTTTCCCTGAAAATCATTTTTTAAATATATTCATTGCTTTTTTTCAGTTCGTGAATTTTATTTAGAAGAAAAATCAAAATTATTGCAGATGGATATATAAAATCATATTCTTTGGCATGATTTGGGAGTATATATGTATAATTGGAATACGAGTTATTCATTCATTTTTGATGTGTTCTGGGGCTCCCTTATTTTTCTTCATTTGTAATGAAAAATCGAATGACTTGCAATTCTTATGAGATATGTTGTCTTTCAGAAAGTAAAACTAATGTAATTTTGAAGGGAAAAAATTGTCTTGGTAACTGAATACACAAATCCCCTAGTACATGTATGAATGCTCTAGTAGATTTAATCTGTGATTACTTTTTTATGTATAAAGCATTTCATTTTATACTTTGTACAATTATAAATTAATACCATGTAGTGGATGATAATAGAAGTCAAGCAAATGCTTTGATCTGCTATATGTATGAAGACGATTGTCACAAGCTAGTCATTTTATTGAAGTAATGGTCTCACAATGTATCATGTCAGTGTAGACAATTTCAATATATTTATACATGTACACTTATTTTAAAGAACTCATCTTTATGATATCTTTGCCACCTATATATAATCATTTTCAATGAAATCACATTTTTTCTTCTTTTTTTTTCCTAAAGTGATTTTTACATCAGTATTAATTGATGTTTCATAAATAGAGCTAAGTATATGTATGTATTGTTTGATAGTAAGGTTTGGTTTGTTCTACAAGAGGAAACATAATTTTTTATTGAAAGCATGTTTAGATTTTTTCATTTTTGTGTATTTTTATACAAGGGTCCAAGTTTGATACGTTGGAAGGGTGTTTGCAATTTAAAAACAAAATTTTATAAATACAACAAATGCTTAATATCTCTTGAAGATGAAGATTAGAAATGAAGATTAATTATAACTGTTTTGATGTGGTTGTCAATGTCTGAAAAACCCAGATTTCTGCTTAAGATCCCAATCCCATCTCCCAGGATTTTTATTTTAATTTTTTTTTGGGGGGGGGAGGGGGGGTATGCATGCAATTCTTCCTACAAAGCTTTATTTTTTCAGCTGCATGTGTAATGTCCAAGTTCTTTAGTGGTAATTTATACATGTATGTATTTGTTACTCTGACAATAAATTGATGCAAAAGTTTTAAGAAAGAATAAAAGCTGGTCGTAGTAGTTATGTTTTTTTTGATTTTGGAATATAAAAAATTTTCATGTGTGAAATGTTAAAATGGAGTTGACTCAAAAATTTTCATTCAGATTTTCTTACCTTCCATGTTTTGAAAACAAATTTTGTGCCAGTATTAATGATGCAGGCATTCTGTACATGTGTTTACAAGTCTTTGTTGAATGATGATTTTAGGTTTCTAATTGTGGAACAATTTTTGTATCGTTTTATTTGTTGAATCGTTTGTGCTTTTACTTGTAGGGCTGCTTGCCAGTGTCAATAAAAAAGAAAAGTTAAATCTTTTCAGAGTTAGTGTTTTCTCAATCGAGTCAAGTTTTTAGTTCAAATGTGTTCCTTGAAAATACATGTACTGGTCAGACAAACTTGACTTCATTCAAGTAAGATGTATTCCTTCGTTCTGTCACAAAACATCCCCTCGTGCATTAATACAACATGCACAACTAGACAACACAGTATTGGGTTGTCACACTCCCACAACACATTATTACACAAACAAAGCCAAGTCTAGGGTTTCTGATGGGCTCTGCTAATGGTACTGATCACAAACATTTGTGAGTAGCAGTAGCAGAGAGGATAGAAAACCTCGACTTGGAAAGATGCAGCTTTTTGTGAAAGGTGTTTGAACGACAGCATTTTGTGTGAATTGTGTTGGCGAGACAATCTCATTTGACATTTTACTTGGCTCGATGTTGAACTTTTACAAATGGCTCGATGGGTTACCGTACTAGAAGACCAAACTTTTACCAAGCTTAACTACAGTAGGAGTTTGAATTACTTTACCCATCATCGTTTCCCAGTTTTTTTAACTGCATAAAGCCAAAGAAAAAATAGGATTACCGGTAACTCTTTTATTAAGGTGGCCAATAATTTTAAAAATAAGAATTTATTGACATATAAGCATCTTGAAAGTGTTATTTCAATGAAAATTTATTTTTTAAGCAAATATATACTGGTACCACAATTTGCCAATTTTAAAAAAAAGAAAATCAACTTTGATAAATTCCAGGACCAAACCACAAGGTAAACATTTTTTGCCAAGGCTTTTTGCACTCTAACAAAACATTCTTGGTTACCATATATACTGGGGAATCATTGAAATTCGTGGGAGCCAATTTTTCTGCATTGTATTTTCGCTGATTTGTGAGGATGTAATTTCTTGGATGCATTAGTTTTCAAATGCAGTAAGAAAGATAACGCTATCTAAATTTGATTTGCCTAGGATCTGAAGTCATCAGGGAGGGCTACTCACAAATACCAAGAAAACTGAGCCACCATGAATTCTAACGATTCCACAGTAATCAACTTTATGAGCATGCTTATGATTAGACTGATTACAAAATACTATCGGCACATTTTATTACTCTTTAAATAAACCGTTCTACAAATCTTGTATCTGAATAACTAATTTTATTTACCTTTAAAACTATATATTAATTTATACCTAAATATATAACTTCATTTCTAATCAGCTGTTTTATCATCACAAAAAAACCCATTTACAGCACATAAAAAGTTTTATTGAAGTACATGTATTTACAAAATGAGAAAATGATGTCATGATACATGTATTTAGTCTGTATCTGCCTTTCTGTACCAGAATCTGGCACGGAAATCCTCGCTGCATGTGATGAAGGCGGGGCCAGTGGGGGAGTGCCCAATGTATCGTACAGCTCCGTTATGTCCTGTGAATTGTAAAGAAATTAATCAATAGGCCTATATTAGTCAATAAAAGTACCAATCAATAAAAGAATCCACCTTAAAATGAAGATCATTGGACATTGTACTGTTTAGAGATTTCAAACACATATGGATAGAACCTGTATACAAGCTACATACCCAGGGCCAGTAACCTCTGTCTCTCAGCATTCCTTGAGTCCCAGCAACACAGAGAGGTTGTGTTCTCATCAGGAAAGAAAACTGCAGGAAAGAAATTATAGAATTAACAAACTGTTCTAACAAATGGTATAATGATTGGAGATTTGTATTCTTGTTCATCCACACACAATTATAACTACTGAGCAGCCAGTGAGAAGTACTGCATGGAACAAGAACCTGTTCTCTCCACTACATGAAAGAAATCAATCAAATTAACAATTAAATTAACAGAATCTGGAGAGACTGATAATGGCATTGTTTCTCATTGCAAAAAAACCCCAAAACTCAGTCTAAATGAAAGACTCTTCCACTTTAGGTCCAAAATCAGAAGTACATTGTATATTGATAGCTAATTTAGCATCAACTGCACGTCATGTCTCTTTGACCAGAGTTTACATGTGTGTACTGACTGTAATCCTCTGTGTGGTTGAACACTGCCTGTGCCCCGTGCTGCATCTTGCCGGTCATCCCCGCCCCTGTGTATACTATCAGACACCTGTTGGTGGACAGCTCCCACAGCTTGACCAAGGAGTCCTTCCCACAGGACAAAACATACTGAAACAGACCAACAGATCTCAATATTACAGACATACACATATGATACAGAACAATCAGAAATACTCAAGCATTAGCAATCAAACATTCAGAAATATTAATAATCATGGAACTTATTTTTTCCCCATGTACATGATACAGTTTAGTGTAGATTATCAAAAATATATCTGTATAAAATAAAATTCTAAATCATCTTTCATAGTTATTACATGACAAGAAATACTTGTATAAAACAACATTTCATTTAAAACATGTCATTGACTAAAAAGTATCCTGTTAACGAAATATTTTTGCCCCATGTTATTTATGCTCAATCACAACTGTAAAAGATTTTGCCTGGTTTAAAAAGGGATTTAAATATTGAAATGACTTTAAGTTTTAAGTAACACTGAAGCAAAGAACTTCACCAGTAATAAACAATACAATATAGATGATGCATTATAATCTTAAATAGTTGACGCAAATACATGTATCTATATGTATAAAAGTGACCTGTTATAATTGTTGTTATACCTTTGAGTTTCTGGAGAAGGTGACAGAACACACCTCCTCTCCATCATGAGCTTTCTTAAACGTGCTAATCACCAGATTGCTGACTCCATCCCAAACCTTTATATCCCCATCCAACGAGCCTGTGGCATACAAATTGGCATTAGGGCTCCATTTTACCTAAATAAATGTAGAACATTCCTCAATACATGTCTTTTGAAGCAAACTGTACTTAAATTGATACATGTATCTTGAATCTAAGTTTGAGATATCCCTGAGAACACAGGTGACATTAGATATTTTACTCACTGTAGTGACAGGGAGGGTGTGATGAGTACTGGGGTTCCTACCCACAAAGCACTGGAAGGTGTTCACATCGTACAATCTCACTGTAAACAAAATGTCATTCTTTACAAATAAACACTTCAATAATTGAAACTGATGCACACATCTCTTCATGTACATGTATGTCAAAAACAAGATCACATGCTGACACAATCTTTGCATAATAATGTGTTACATATCCCATGTTAAAATGACTTCACTCGCTTGTGATACGTAGTTCCAAATAAATTAATATAATTATTGCATGTACTGGTTCTAAGATCACAAGATGCATAAATATGCAATAGATTTCTCTCAGTTTCCTGTCTGTGTCTATCTACCTGTGTCTGTGTTATTTTTACCTGTGTCTGTGTTATTCTTACCTGTGTCTGTGTTATTTTTACCTGTGTATGTGTTATATCTATGTCTGTGTTGTATTTACCAGTGTCCATGTTATATTTACTTGTGTCTGTGTTAAGTTTACCCATGTCAGCGTTGTGTTTACCAGTGTCTGTGTTATATTTCCATGTGTTATATTTACCTGCATCTGTGTAATTTTAACCTGTGTCTGTGTATATTTACTGTGCCTGTGTTATATTTACCTGTAGGATGATCCGCCCCCACCAGGAGAAAATCCCCCGAGGGATGAAATGACAGACAGCGGACTGGGGCAGCCTCCTGTATACTTTTGTAAGCTTTCTTGACAGAAGGTTTTGAATATTCAAAGAAACGAATGCTGTAGTCTGTGCTGCCTGATGCCAGAATAGAATGTGTAGGATGGAAATCTAAACATGTGACCTCCTGAAATTGCAATTCAAAAGATTTTGATTTTCATGCAATTAAAGTTTTATAAATCGATAGCATAAAATGTTGGTCAAAAATATAGAATACATATAATAGTGGAAATTGCACTTACATCTATATGATCATACAGTGTTCTGATGACTGGGTGATTTTCCATTGCTTGTTGTGGGGTTTCCATGGCAATTATTTCTGCAGGGGTGGCACTTTTGGCCAACATTCTGTCTACATCTAAGATCTAAATAATTATGTAATAAAACAAAAAATGTAAGTATTTTCAAGATGTCAATTGTGATTAATGAAGTATTTTTAATAAGTCTAAAGATAAATGTATTGACCAACTATTGACAACTCCATCTCCCTGAAAATAAAACCATACATATATACATGTATAGACAGTAAAACTCGGTTATAGCGAAGTCCTGGGGGCTAATGGATTTACTTCATTATATCCGTAATTCGTTATATCCATTAAACGAAATCATAATAATAACTATAACATATTCCCTATATACTTGTTTTCTTTCACCAGACTACAATTTTTGCTAATTGAGGCTTAGAATGAAAATACATTCATTTGATACCTTTAATAATCGGATTGTAAATTCAAGAATTTATGTGAAAATAAATTCATCCAATCTTATATGTTAAATCGCAGTTTAAACTTTTTAAACTGTTAGGAAATTTCTTATAAAAGTTAAATTTTGTCATTATTCACCTCTACGTGACTCAAAATCAGTTCATTATATCAGTAAATTCATTATATCCAAATTCGTTATAACTGTAAAATTTTGCAAAGATTTGTTAAGAAATTTACCTGGGACTCCAAAAAACTTCGCTATAACCAAGATTTTGCTATATCCATGTTTGTACTAAACAAGTTTTACTGTATTGAAGCAAAAATACATTGTACAAATACGACAACACTAACAACTTTAATCTTACAGTTCTTCAAGTTTGTCTTTCAAGACACTGAAAAAGGAATTTACAAATGAAAGTCAACTGCCAACCATCCACACTTCCAACCTGCCCTGGTCCATTATAGTGTAGATGGCTTGCAAATCTTCAGCAACAGTATCTATCATACCTTGATGGAGGCATCCTCTGATCCTGTGGCAATGAGTTTCCCTGAGGAGTGGAATGCTCCCGCCCGGCATGGGCCTTTGTGGGCTGTGACATAACAAGTCTCATACAGGGCTCCCTCAGGAGATATTGACTGTACTGAAATTACAAGAAATAAGGTGTCCAAAAATGTGTCTATGGCTACCTCAGTACATTAAATACTGCTGAAGACATGTAACTAGATCACATCTATCTAAATATTGACAGGATATTAGAAATACATGTACTAGCCAATGCTGAGCAACATGTTTGTCATAACCAAATATTCATATTAATTGAATTGAATTCATGAATACAAGTTTAACAGATAAAAAAAAAAGTGTTTTACCATCTGTTTCGTATTCCAAGTCAATTCCTGAACCTGGCGCAATATTTTGTTCAATCTTTTTGCTTCCAGACAGTTCTGTTAATGAGATTAGATACATGTATTAGAACAACTTGTTTAAATGCAAAGCTAATCGAAAGACATACAAATTAAACAAACAAGTCTGTTTTTTGTAATGAAACTTCTATCTTGTTTTAAATTTCAAGATATCAAGAAAAAAGTTCAAATTAAGGTTTGAAACAGATTGATGCTCAAGAAAAACACAGCAATATAAATGCATTAAAATGCCCCAATTTTCAACCTCCTGAGCGAACAGAAGTAAGCTATATACAGATATAGGATAAGTTTACAATATATACATGCATTTAGGAGAAAATAAAACCCAACATCTGTGTATCATGTGAATAGATCCTAAAACTCACCTTCTTCTGATTCCAAGCCAAATTTGACAACTTTGAAGAGTCTGTCTGATGGGGGACAAGCAGGGTGTGCCTTGACAAGGTTAGAGAGCTGAACTGCTAACTGTTGATGTCCATCATAAAACAACTGACTGGTAAGACATTATAAAAGAATGAATAAAAAGTACCAAAAAGGCAAAATAGTGTACCTGTATATATGCATGAGCAGGATACATGTGAAAATATATAATTTCATTACAGTACTGTAAATTCCTAAATAAACATGCGGTATTAATAATCGGCATAGATTATATCATTTGTGAGGAAACCGATATTAAATTCTCACTATCATTTTTTCAACTGTTGTGGATTATTAGCTGCAGGTCTGTAGCTCCCGGTCTGAAAAAAATCAGATGGACGACCTGGGAGCCACAGTGCCTCCCATGGTAAAAAACTGCAATTTACGGCGCACAAAAAATTGCACTTGTTTTGGACTGATTAACCTTATTTCCAAACTTATTCTGTGAAAACAATTAACACCATTAAATTTTATTCAATTTACTGCTGATATTGGTACCTTACTTGCCTCAAACTTTCTCTTAAACACGCTTACCGATCTCGGAAATTGAAATATGTTAAATTCACGTCGAGCTCAAGAGTCGACATTTTTAAATGTAAACAAACTGCACCACTTCACTTTATAGGGCTGGTGATGGAGTTTAAAAGAATATCAGAGGCAAGTAAAGTGATGATGTCTGTAGTAAAATGTCCTAGGAATTCTTTTGAATCAAATATTTGTATAGAATATGTTCGGAAATTAGGTTAATCAGTCCAAAATGAGCACATTTTTTTGTGTGCCGTAAATTGCAGTTTTTTACTATGGGAGGCACTGTAGCTCCCAGGTCGTCCATCCAATATTTTTTCAGACTGGGAGCTACAGACCTGCAGCTAGTGGATTATACGAAATTAATATAAAATTTTAGTGGTTGCAATTTTATAGCGAGCACAGCTCGCCGGCGCGCAGCGCCGGCGAGCGAAGCGAGCTCTAAGAACCAGTGTGCGCGGGAAAAAGAACGAGCTAAACCTACAGTTCATCAAACAAAATTTTTTGTCTACGTCCCATAATGCTCTCTAATGTTTTCACCCGTGGTGCTATGCCAAAAATGGCCGACTTTTAACTCGTAATTTACAGTGACTTAAAGTTTGAAGACACGTTTTGAGTACCGCATATGCTTTGGTGAGACTCAAAAGATTTGTTACATGCTTCCATACCTCCGTATTGAGTCGAGAAACGTAAACAAAGACGAACAAAGTCATGGATGACGTCACAGTGCACTCGCGCTATATTTCCCGCGATAAATTTAGAGGTGGATCAAACATCTGTAATGCGTGTACTAGCTATTTCAGTATAGACTGCGATACCTGCCTCATTGACGTATGATTTGTTTTTAATTTTTTTTAATATAGAGATTTTATGTATATATATTAGCAAGAGCCATACTTTACTGTCATATCGATCCATTTTTAAGCTAATTGTGCATGCATAAGTAGGGAGGAAATAAACAATAGGATATTTTGAAATAAATAAAAAAGAATAAAATGAAAAAATAAACAGTTAAAAAAATTATGTAGATATTGCATATAGTAGTCAGACCATTGAATTTAAAAGTGGGAAATTACACACCTACATACAGGTACCGGGCTCTCTCTCTCTCTCTCTCTCTCTCTCTCTCTCTCTCTCTCTCTCTCTGTGGGAAGGGGGTTGCACTGTACGTATCCTAACCATTCAAATTAGTACCTTTGGCATACTTATTGTAGAGCAATACTCTCTCAAAAATTCTTTGACGTTCGTTGATACCTAAATAAAACTATAAGTTGACAATGATGCAAGGTATGTGTAATTCTTGCTGCGCTCGCCAGAACGGTAGCACCGTAAAACATATTATTCTCACTTATTGATAAAATAACAGAAAATCAGCATGCATGCATCTTTCATATCTAATGTCAATACTGTAACAATGGAAGAACACCAATATGATATAAAATTTAACTTGTATTAGTTCGTGTGGTATTCTGTGGAACAACATGACAATGAAGAAGTTGCTAATTTTTTTCGATCTTGGCGTGCTGATATAACTTTTCATTTCTAATTCTTCTACTGACATGGTGAACATTAGGGACAAATGAATGAAGTTTTCCAGAGTAAAGACTAACATTACCAGTACTATTTATCTGTGGTTCCATGATACAAAAGTGTGATGGGGGGGGGGGGGGGGGGGGGCAACACACCTGCAAAAAATCATGGTTAGGCCTATTGCATTATTGTTCGTATTACCTTATCATTAATCTGTACATTAACTCTCTGTTTTTAACTTCGGAGTCTCCGCCCAATGCACCGATCATGATTGCAAGAGGTACGAAACCACATGCGAAACGGTGCTAGAAAACAAGGCAAAACCGTGAAAACGGCAAAACGCGTTTATTTTCACCGGAAGTCGTCTTTGGTTTTTGTGCTAGATGATTTCGTGCCAAAAGACTTTGGGATCTAAGGGATTTTTTCGCTTCCGCATAAAATTACTATTCGAATGATATTTTTTCTCTTAAAAGTTATAGTTTTTTATTTAAAAAAGATAAACTTAACTTAACTAACAGTTCTAAAAGTGCAAAATTACCCAAGAATAAAAGATGAATTGCTAAAATTAATAGGACCGAAAATAACGGATTCATCTAAACGTTTTATTAAGAGGGTTTTGGAGCTCTCTTTTACGTTTCTGATTCACGTTGATTTGTTTACTTTCAGTTTTGTTGCATGAGCTGACGTGTCGTTGATAAGTTCATGCTGCAATACCATCTCTATTTATCGTCAGGGAATTTGTCAACTCTTATGAATTTCAGATTTGTTTCCGAACTGGTCAGGAAGACTCAGCTATAGACGACTCAGCAATAGAATCTCATTTGCTTCCAGGTAAACAGTGATTGAAGAAAAATTTAAGAGAGATACTGTACTCAAATCTAGTAATAAATAACGTTAGGGGATAATAAATATAAAATAATGAATATGTTATCTTAATAGAGTATTGTTGAATTATTCAAATGATATAGGCTAAGTAGATGTCAAAACGCATGCTGATTATTTCAAATGAGTTATATTATCGTGTGCTCTGCATCAGATCATAGGGGCGTCATATCCTCAGCCTTATAGTATTGCTGTAATTTTAGGAAATATAATATCTGTTCTTCATATCTGATTAATTGGAGTTATCTTTATTATGATGTTCATGCATTTGAAAAATTTATGTCGCAATTTTCTCCAGCTAAGATATTTTGGGAAAAACTTTTTAGAACTTTCAAATCTGTGATTTAAACAAATAATACCTGGATATTTAAGAGTTTTTGAGGATTAATTGCAAAGGACTGATGATTGTTAAAGAAGCCAGCTGAGTTTAATTACTTTATATTTAAACATTGCTACAAGTAGTTGCAGGTTATAGCTGTAACCAAAAAAATTAAACTCCAGGATGGCAGCTACAATGTAGTTTAGTAGATCTATCAAATATTTTATAAATAGTCCATCCAAAATTTGAAGCATAAATCTCTCCATTAGAAATCGATTATAAACCAAGTGCATGATGTTAAAATGAATGCATGAACATAGACAAATATTTTGTATTTGTTCCTCTTACTTTTAGAAGAATGGAAGTCATCAGCGTGATCATATTTTGTGTGATAGTTTTCTTTATCTGGTGTTGCTGTGGAGGTTCCTCCTCATCGAGTGCCTCCTCATCAGCCTCCTCATCGGGGTCATCACAGAACAAGCTCTACCCAGATCTCAGTCAGATGAAGGCAAAGAAAAGCAACTCCAATAGCCTCTTCAGCTTTTTTGGAGGCAGCAGTTATTCTAGTTTTGTTGATAGATTTACCTCCCTTGAAGATGTTACCACTGCTATCAGAAAAGCAGGAGTAGAGGGATGTGGCCTAATATTTGGTGAGTTTTTGTATATGAATATTTAATCATATTGAAAACTGGTGTTTCTATAACATGTAAATTCATAAGTACAAGTGTTTATTTTTGGTTTACAATAAGTTTACCACATGCATTTGAAATTCATTTACCATTAATATAATTTTGATTTACAATATGTTCAAATGCATTTGAGATACATGTACATGTACCAGTACTTGAAAATCATCTTCAGTACATGTAGTACTTTTTATGAAATGAATATCATAGAATTGAAAAAGAGAATTAATAATGAGCATGTTGTAGGTGTGGATTTTACACAAAGTAATATGTGCCAAGGGATTAGAACATTTGGAGGGAAAAGTCTGCACTCTATAGATCCCAGGGAAATTAATCCTTATCAAAGGGTAGGCAACTCATATAAAGTATATCAGTTATTGTGTAGAAAAGGCTAGATATAAAAAAGAGATTTTTGAACAGCAAAGGCAAAAGAAACCGATTAATAAATACAAATTTCAGATTTACCAAATATAGATATTGTAAAGTACATTAATGAAATTAAACTGCAAGAGCAGGGCTGCATTAATTTGTAGTGTTTGGTTACCAAGAATTTAAAACAAACAATGATTTACACTGTTGAACCATAGGTGCCTTAATATTTGAACATAAAATGGCAACCTTACAGTGGGAATATTGGAGCAGTTACTGTAGCCCAATGGTCCAGTCTTTTCCCTGAGAGCTATCATAGTTATACAGCTTTTTTTGCTGTAGAACATGATTTTTTAAAATTTCAAATACAGCTACATGAAGATATTTACTTCCCCCCAAAGCTTATGAAACATTGAAATCAACTGCCCAAGCTATTACACATTTGCCAAAAAATGTTTGTACATGTATTTCAAATGCATTTCTTGTAATTATAATAGATTTAGTAATTAGAATATAAGTACCATGTGTATATGTCAGGACCGGGCACTCTTTCTGTTGTTAACAGGGATAGATTATACTGCCAGTAATGCAGTGCAGGGTCAGAGAAGTTTTGGGGGACAGTCCCTTCACTCTATAGGCCAGAGGTTTCTAAACCCTTACCAACAGGTACTGATGGATTTGCCAATAGTTTCTTTATTTACCTCCCTTTTTCAGTTACCGTTACAAAACATGCTTAAATTTAGATATGCCTGTATTTTAAAAAAAAGCATATATGAAACACATAGATGATTCCCTACAATTTTAAGAAATGTCTTTAGTTGCACCTCTGTAGTGCCAAGATTTGCACACATATAACCAGGGCTGCATTTTACAAAAGAACTTACGACAATGTCGTAAAGATTTACAGTCTCGTAGAATGATCTTAAAAGAACAAAATTGACATAAAACCATTTGTTAACAAATATTTTAATTCCCATAATTATATTTTCCAGCCATAAGAATAAATCATTGATAAGTTTGTGATTAATTACCATTCATTAATTTGGTCGTAGGTCTTAAGTTCTTTTGTAAAACGCAGCCCTGGCTTGTACATGTATTAATTAATTTTTCTTAGCTAACTGCTGCATTTGTAAAGCTGTACTTGTACATTATGATATTATTGGTGTTTTGAGTGTATTTAGTCTAAATAGAAGTTAGGTCAAAAGTATCTGATGTGCTGCATGATAATGATTAATGAATTGTAAAATTACCAGTGATTTAAATAGCTGAAGTTCAGAGTAAAGAGGCTTAGACATTAACTGGATAACCTATTCACAAAAATAGTATCAATTTGTGCTTTGGTAGATGGAGCACTTACTGCATAACTATTCTTCTAGTGAGTGATTTTTTGTCCCTACCATGCATACACAAAGAATTATATACAGTTTTTAGCTCAACTGACTGAAAGCTCAAGTGAGCTTTTCTGATCACTTTTTGTCCAGCGTCTATCCATCTGTCTGTCCATCAGTCTGTCTGTCCGTCCATTTGTCTGTCCATCTGCCTGTAAACTTTTTAGATTTTCAACTTCTCAAGAGCCACTCTGCTGATTTAAACCAAACTTTGCACAAAACATCCTTAGGTTAAGGGAATTTAAGTTTTTCAAAATAAAGGGTCACACTTTTTTTCAAAGAGGGATGATTAAAAAGAATTATTAAAAATTTGTTGGTATCTTTAAAAAATCTTCTTCTCAAAATTTAATTGGCCAGAAAAGCTGTAACTTGTGTGGAAGCATCCTCAGATTGTGTAGATTCCAGTTTGTTTAAACCATGATCCTTGGGGTAGAGTGGGCCCACAATGTGGTTCGAATTCTTACATTAGGATAATAAAGAAAAAAACTTTAAAATTCTTCTCAAAAACCAAATGGCCAGAAAAGCTGTAACTTGTGTGGAAGCATCCTTAGGTTGTAAAGATTTCACTTTGCTCAAATCAAGCGAGAAATATCTTCTTCTCGAAAAGATTATTTTATTATGGCTATTGTTGCTCAGGTGAGCGATGTGGCCCATGGGCCTCTTGTTTGAATTTTAATACCTGTAAAAGTTGAGTGTACCTCTAAATAATGCATTACTTATTATCACCAATAAATGGAATAGTATTATAAAGGTTTTGTCACTACCAACAGGTGATCTGCATCCTAGGAGAGACCTTAGAATCCTTTGATGATGACGGCAAAATTCCTGCATTTGGATTTGGAGATGCCTCAACAAGAGATAGAGCTGTGTTTCCTTTCAGAGCTGAGGTTGGTTTATTTCTTTTATGATAAAATATTTATTGGTTGATTTTTATTTTATATGTGCCATTCTATGAAATATTTAGTACCATTTTTCTTTCCTTTAATATCTGAAATTATGATAATCTAAGTCAGGTCTTGCAAAACATCTACCGGTATACCTGTACTTAGTACATGTATTGATGCATGCAGAAAATCCAAAGGTTTTTTTTCTGTGTACACAGGGTTATTGTTATGGCTTCCATGATGTCCTTGAGATGTACAATCAAATCACCCCTAACATTCGTCTGAGTGGAGGAACCAATTTTGCACCTCTAATCAATAAAGCCATTGATATTGTGAAACGTGAGCGTACGGTAAGGGGAAGCTATATCTCATAGAAAATAAAAATTTGCAAGATGTAGAGACTGAGGAAAGTCTGCTTCTTTGTGAAAATGGAAATATGTTTTGTATTTAAAATCATGTCTTGGATGGTTTTAAATGTAGCCAACATTATAATATCCACTATTTTCGGGTACTTTAGTATCACATCCTTGTTATCGTCGCTGATGGACAAGTAACCAATGAGAGAGAAACTGTGAATGCCATTGTTGAAGCCTCCAATTGGCCTATATCAATCGTGATGGTTGGGGTAGGTGATGGACCATGGGATATCATGGAAGATTTTGATGACCGTCTACCTAGAAGAAATTTTGACAATTTTCAGTTTGTTGATTTCCATAAGATAATGACAACTGCTAGAAACCCACAGGCAGCATTTGCCTTGCAGGCCTTGATGGAGATTCCAGATCAGTATAAGGCAATCAAAGATAGAGGCATGCTCAACTTCTAATTCAGAGAGAAAGAATGAATCGAGAGATAAAGGAGAAGAAGAAATGAGATGTGATAAGTGTAAAACAATCAAAGACACAGGTGTTCTCAACTTCTATTTGAGAGAGAGAGAGAGAGAGAGAGAGAGAGAGAGAGAGAGAGAGAGAGAGAGAGAGAGAGAGAGAGAGAGAGAGAGAGAGAGAAGGAGGAGAGAGAGAGAGAGAGAGAGAGAGAGAGAGAGAGAGAGAGAGAGAGAGAGAGAGAGAGAGAGAGAGAGAGAGAGAGTATTTTGAACTTGTGAATGAAGAGAGATTTATTTTAATGCTGGTATTTAAAGGTTATTGAGAATCTTTGTCTGTCCATGTATACAATGTACATAATTTTATATTTTTTTACTTTTGTATGTCTGATATGCTTTGAATTGTGTTTATTTTAGAAAAGCTAATACATGTTTTGTTCTTTAATTGTTTTATTAGGTGTATGTACATGAACAAGTACTGTTGACGGGTCATAGTAATGAGAAACATTTTTCGTAAGGTTTATGTTCATTTTGTCTGTTATCCATATTATTCATTACCGGGTAATCATGCTTGTCAGATATAATAAAATCATTTAATATTAAAGTTATTAAAAATGTTTTAATTTGTCTATTTCACTTTATTGTGAAACTCTATATCATCTGATGTAACAAAATTATTCATCAATTATGACTTTGCAACACATGTATATTGCAATTTATATGAATATATTTACATCTACAAAATATTATTCCCTCTATTTCTTACGGAAACCTATAGTGAATTCATAGCTCTATAGAAACAGCCAGACTGAAATCTACACGCCCCGTTTATCGATTGGTCGAAATCTACAGCTGCTGAAACTGATAAGAAACTGACAGGACAGATATAGACACGCCCTGTTTATCGATTGGTCCAAACCTACAGCGACCTAGAAAAAATCACGGACTGCACGAAATAATCATGACGATGTCAGACTCAAAGTCTCACAGGAGACGATTTGGCTATTTCTTTTAGCTAATGTACTTACGTACATTGACAGTATATCAGTGAATTTTACTTACTTTTCATAATCAATTAGCTAAAAGAAAGATGTTAATATAAACAATAAAATGCTTTCTTTGATGATTCATTCGGGTTATGAGGGTAGCGATCAATGCAGAAAAAATTTACATAACCCGCTAACGCGGGTTATGTATTTTTTCTGCAATGTCGCTACCTTCATATCCCGAATGAATCACCAATGAAAGCATTTTATTGTTTAAATGAATTAAGCGATTAAGGCGCAGTATGAAAATCATATATCCTTCTATATTTGAAAATTTAAAAGTGAATAAAGAACTACATAAATTACACGATCAGCTTGTACTTGTTGTTCTGCTGACAAAGCAGGAAACACCATTCTCTTTGTTTGTATATTAGAAGAACTTGGATTTAATTCTGCAAGTGGCCTATACTCATAGCTCTCTTTCCAAGGAGGAAATTCTTCAAAATCATGTCAGTTTTGAATATTTTTAATATTCCCAACAACCAATTTGAATTACATTACCTACATTGGAAACCTAAACTTCATAAAAATCTTTACAAAGATATATAGCGGGTCCATTAAATGTTCGATGCCTCTTTTTTACTCTTTACCAAAATATTAACAACAGTAAAGGAGAAACTTCAAGTGTACTTTGCAACAGTATATTCAAGGAGCGATGAAAATCAGATGTGGATACTTACGAATTCTTATCTTCTTTACTTACCTTATCATCGGTCATTTGCAAAACTCTTTTGTTACAGTAAAAACCATTCGGATTCTGCACACACGTACTCTGAAGTTGATATTTAAAAGATGCTTGAGCTTCTAATAGACTGTAGCTACATCTACGTAGGTTTTAAAAATCAGGTCGTCAAACAATCTGTTGGAATTCCCATGGGTACCGATTGAGCCCTATTGTTAGCACACTTATTTTTGTCTTCATATGAAGCAGAATTTATTCAAAAGTTTTTCCGTGAAAAAAAAAATAAATCGCTCGCCGTGGCATTCAACTCAACATTCGGGTATATCGACGACGTATTATCAATAAACAATTGTTACTTTCATACTTCCGTCGATATATCCCAGTGAACTAGGAAATAAAAGATAAAAAAAAATTAAAGCGCGTGTGACCTTCCAATTGAATATATCTATAAATGACCTGAACAAAAATGATAAAGATAGCAAGGTATTCCTAGCTCTTTCAGGATAAAATTGAATTAGCAATCCATGGCTTCGGCTCAGGTGAGCTAAATTGTCAAATCCTAAGCCATTCTGGACCCCGTGCATTCAAGCAAAGGGGCTATAAATAACACAACAAAACTTATGAGACAAAAGATATTATTTTAACGTCAATGTGTCATTTATATTGAAAAAATGAAGGTGTCCATTATATAATGTACATTTAAATGTAGAAAATAAGCACCGCCTTCTTATTTACGTGGTCTGTTCATTTCTCTTAATTAGGCGAATATAGAGGTACTTGATTGTATTGAATGTGATAAATTGATTTCCAGGAAGCGCAACTAGCTGTGTCTTTAATATTTTTATATAAGGAATCATTCTTTGAGTATATTTATTTGCATATATTTTTGTGGGAAAAGTTATTAAATGCATTGACTGAAGTAAAATTAAATTGTCATCCTATACAGAAATTAGTTTGCGGTATATTCCTAACAGTAGAGAAATCTTTATCATAGAATATGATAAATATTTTAATCTCCTCTATCGCGTGCAGTAGGTTTTAAATCAAAATAAAATCAGTAAAATTAAAAAAAAACGTGCTCAGCTTAAAGCTATTGCTTTGGATAATCCGAATTCAAATAATCAAATAAAATCAAAAGCTTAATTAAATTAGTCAATTATAAAACATCTTTGCTAGCCAAGGGGTTGTGATACATTCTGCTCCTCAACAAGCCTCGACCCTTGTCTAGCGAATATTAGATAAGATATCCTCATTTAAATCAAAATATTGGAAAAATGATTATATATAGGCCTAATACAAATATTTCTAATATTATTCCTAATGGTAATAGTGTAATATTATAACACTGTAAACTTTTTATGCATTATGAAACCGTAAGGAGGAAATAAATTTAAAAAAGGATCGACGAGCAATCAAACTGTATCTGGAGTATTTCTATATAGACGATAATTATATCTGTTATGGGTTTCCGTATTAAAAACAACAACTGAGATAAACTTACGAAACATTTCGTCATGGAAGAATTAGGGAAGTTAATAACCGAGAACCAAACCATTATTGCGAGTCTTGGTGTAGCAGGTAATATTTCTGCGATTATCCTCTAATGCAATTTTAACTGCGAGAAGTAAATTTCGCCAGGTACAACATGGATATTTGGCACCCTCTGCAACCATTGTCCTTGTTTTTGACCCCCTATTTATGACTAGGTCTTTTTAATTCGAATTAAAATCACTATATTTACATTCCACATATATTTTGCATGTAAAGCTACTGCAGATATAGCACCATAACACAGACAGGGTATTAATAGGTTAAATCACGAGTTTTAATTGTGACGTCACAAACGTTTAACGCTGATAAATACAACGTCACAAGCGAAAATCAAAGATCACGCTTGTGGCTGTTACTGTGGCTATTCCATTAATTTGAACTTACCCATAGGATAGTACAGTAATTTTGAGGTATAATTCGCATTTGCGTACAAGACAAGAAGGTAAAAAAAATGTAAATATAAGCATTAAATCCTTATTTTTTGAAAGATATAGTCTCATAACTGCAACGGTGTTTGCAAACAAATTTTCATAACGCGCTAACGCGCGTTATTCAATTTGTATGCACACACCGTTGCAGTTATGAGACTATATCTTTCAAAAAACAAGGATTCAATACTTAAATATCTCATAAACTCTCTTTTGAGAAGTGGACAGGCATAGCCTACATCCATGTGGATGTAGGATATGCCTGTCCACTTCTCAAAAGAGAATGTATCTCATATTATAATGTAAAATTAACTAAGTCATTAATTGATCAACTGAAGTTTTTTAAACCTGTAACATGTTGTCCTAAAACGAACAATTATGTGTTTCTATGATAAACCACCCGTACCATAAGTATATAAAAAAAAATAGGGAAAAGTCGGTTAGATTATCTTCCCATAAACATTTACATAGAGCGGAGCGGGTCAGAAACCCTTGACTTGGGTAGAGCAGTTTGATCAATTTCTACCGTTTCAATACATTGCGGACCAAATCTGACTTTGTCGTAATGTTAAAGTAGATCCAGTGTTCTGTGACGTCACACTTTTTTGTAAAACTTTGAATTCTTTAAAAATTGTGCAAGATAGTTTTATTTATTTTATGTGAATATAATCACATGGATGTAATTAGAAGTATTGGTAGGTTCAAGATATTTTCGCACTTAATTTTATACTAAATTTCCAAATGTTAATATATTTTATCTATGCAAAGGGGAAATAACTCTTTTTCTTACTTTTCTCTCGGTTGTATGTCTAAATGCTATAGTTTTTCTTATTCCAACGATTAATTTTAAAATATTTTTGTAATTTTAGTTTTCTGATAAAGTTGTCATTAAAATTAAACAAGAAAAACATATTTCTGCCTACAAGATTTTACTTTTAACAACAAAAAAATACATTTTTCTAATGCTAAAATATGCTTTAGTTTATGTTTATCTGGCATCTCAAAAAGTGTGATGACATGCATATTTTTTCTAACAATTGATGACATTTAAGTCTATTAAGTCGAAATCAGTTCGGTTTTTCAACTTTCCTCAGAGAATTTTACGAGTATGGAGCTACCTTAATGTGGATGATTGAATTAAAGCACGTAATTTATTTAAAATGTATTCATCATCAAATTTACATATATTGTAACTTGGTGAGAGAAGTAATGACGGACAAGACCGGGATTTGAACTCTGTTCAGGTGGCCTACCAACTGAACTATTTGGCGCTGGTATTCAAATAGGGTTCAAATCCTGCTCTGGTCCGTCATTATTTCGCCCATCCCGTTAAAATATTCTTCATTTGGTCAAGTTGCTTTCTATTCTAATTTTGTGAACATAGCCGATATTAAATTCTGGTCAGTAGCTGAAAAATTATATAGAGAACCAGTATAACAAGCCGTGGTGAATGAAATTGTTATCTTTGATGTCCCAGCCACAATCCCGTGGTTATTACTATTTCAGCGATAACAGTGGCAGTGTTTCGGCGCTGGAAGGCGGGCGGCAGATGTCTCAGCAAGGCTCGCCTGGACGGCAAGACGGTGATTATCACGGGGGCAAACACGGGCATCGGCAAAGAGACTGCTGTGGACCTAGCGAACAGAGGTACATTTGTTACACGTACAGTATACAAGGCTTCTCAAATTATTGATTATTAACTACAGATGTTAGCAGAAAAAAAGGTCGTCGTCCTGATTGACACTCAAGTAATGTACGTGTTGTTTATCCACATAATCCTCCTGGAATACTAATATTAGAACTTCAGAATACAAATGCCTTGTATCCAAATTCTAAAGAATATAATCTTTAACCATTACTTATAGACGGAAAGGATACTGTTAGTCTGTGATCAAACCTTAATATCACCATATGACATTCAAATTATTAAACAAAGTCATTTTTTTTCAGGAGCTCGGGTGATTCTAGCATGTCGAGACAAAAGTCGCGGAGAAAATGCGCTAGCTGACGTCATAAAAAGGACCGGAAGTAAACAAGTGGTTTTGAAGAGTTTGGACCTGGCCTCACTAGAATCGGTCCGAAAGTTCGCTCAAGATATCAACAAAACTGAATCCAGAATAGATATATTGCTGAACAATGCTGGTAAGTTACTCCATTATCATCGTGTCAATTTACGTTTAAAAATTTGGTAGGGACCTACTGTAATATAAGATAAGTTTTCCCACTGAAATTTGACCATTTATGATAGATACTTATACAAAACATGTAAAAATGATATTAAATAAGATTATAATTGTGTAGAAAAGTATATAGAATGTAAAAATAGTTTGTTGAGAACTCTTTCCAATGTCATTCTCCTCGTGTTTTTCTAAAAGTCATTAAACAGAAAATAAAACTCGGAATCCTTTTCATTAATTGATGACTTCGCCCACGAGAGTTACGCCGGTTCATGAAAGACCATGATTTCCTTTACACCTCATATTTTGTGGTATTTCTGTTATACAAGGAGTGATGATGTGCCCTTACATGAAGACCTCTGACGGGTTCGAGATGCAATTCGGAACCAACCACCTCGGTCATTTCCTTCTGACCAACCTACTCCTGGAAAAAATAAAACGATCCGCTCCCGCCAGAATCATTAATGTTTCTTCACTAGCTCACACCTGTAAGTGACTGTAGACATTTTATTAGATGTATATATACATTGACTTAAACATCAGGCATAAATTATGACATTTGTGTCCATCGCAGTTCATATGAAAACTAGTGCATGCATTTGGAGGTACAGTGTATTCTGAAATAAAAAATAATCAGTATTAATGTATTTACATTAGTTTGGGAATAAAAGCATACTTTAGATTACATTCTGCTGAAGATATAAAGACTCGTTCTTTCTTTTTAGTTACCACCAAAATTGATTATGACAAAATCAAAGACGAGAAAAGCTATAGTCGAATCGAAGCGTACGCACAGAGCAAGCTAGCTAATATTCTGTTCTCCAGAGAGCTTAGCAGGAGACTTCAAGGTACATGTCAACATTATAAACCTAAGTACATATGATATTTTTATAATTATTTTATTATTTATTCATTATTTAATTTAAATTTGAAAACAATATTTCATTAGTTTAACAGAATATCTTCAAACTTTTAAAAACAAAAACTATCGTTTTCATCGCCGCTGAAACTAATCTCGACTTTTTATGACCCATTTTTTAGGGACTGGCGTGACAGTTAATTCGCTCCACCCTGGTTCAGTGGCCACGGAGCTGGGCAGATATTTCCCAGGATTCACCATTTTATATCCAACCCTGTCTCTGTTTTTTAAGTCCCCATGGGAAGGGGCACAAACGAACATACACTGCGCAGTTGAGGAAAGTTTGGAAAACGTAACGGGGAAATATTTCAGGTATTGCAGTAGAGATGTAGTTATAGTTAATTCAATACAAGGGAAATATTATAAACAACGTTTCGATAAACTCATGGTGCCATATCAACAAATACATATTCAATACGTTCTGTATATCTATCCGTTAATACTGTTACTTATTTAGATCTAAGTAATAGGAGTAAAATTGTCCATGGCATTTGACATTTTAAAATGTATATATTGGTACACACAGTCCTTCGATGTTAGTGTTAAATCCCGATAAATATATAGCAATGTTTCAGACTTTGTAAGAGACAATTTATTCCAGTGATTGTGCGGTGGTTCAGGAATCTAAGGCAGCAAGGGATGACGAGGCAGCCAATTCGTTGTGGGAAATGTCCGCCAAAATGGTGGGGCTACAGCAATAACTCTCAACATACCCCTTAACCTAGAAACCACAGACCTCGCTGGCCGCTGACATACCGGTACCCCACAGAGATGTTTTAACATAGTCCCTAAAACAATGTTTACATGTTTTTTCCTACTCTAGAGTTCACATGTAAAGCTGAGATACGAGATTTATATTGTGCATTTGAACATATTGCAAATAATCATATCATTGTCAAAATAAAGTTTGAACTCATTTGTCTAGGATGTAGTTTTTAGATAATACATGTATGTCAAGAAATCAACTATTGTGTATAGTGCTTGTGGCTAATTTGTTATTTATGTTCTAATCATCCAATTGTAAAATAATAAATGCCAAACAAATTAAACCTTTACAACCCCCTCCCCACACCTGGTTTCACCGGTAGAGAACTAGATAAAACCATTTTTAACAAGGTCTTGGACTTTCGGTAGGATGTCATATCTATATCTTGAGTCAAAACAAGTTAAAATGACGATGGTTTCGAGCGAAATATACACCGACTGCGTAGTTTTCACTCATAAGCCAGACAAATCTTGTTGATTTCAAAGAGCCATGGCTGAATGGCCAGCAATTTGACACTACTACCCAAAACCAAAGCTCTTGTTAAGATGGTTGTATTTCGAATTTCACTAAGAAAATTTACGATTTCAATTTTATAAATTCGGGTATTTTGATTTTTTAAGGATTAAGAATCTTGTGCGAAAGTAAAAACTATCAATGTTTACGGGTAGATTGTAAGTTAAATCTCACAGAGTTTTTTTTTAATATAGTTAACGGCCCATGATTTATTTACTATCAAGGTAAAAACTAAAAACAAAGAGACCAATACATGTAGTCCTTTAGACTATATTCTCAGTTTGCAACATGGTTCTTGTTTTGTTTTTTTTTACTGTGTTTGTTTGATTTGTTTTTGATTTATCACTAAAGCATACATGTAAAATATTGATATTGATTGCTCAAGCACAAGTGTATGTTTTTCTGCTACCAGAAAGAGTATTAAAAAGTTTACTGGTGTATATATACATATATTTTTATCTTCATATGTATACTAGTATATATATCATGATGGTTCAAAGTTTTCTTTGTTGATGAATGTATTTTCCTTCAAGTTCACCAAAGTGCATGATAAAACTGTGTTCTCCTGTCCAAATGGCTTTTCACCAAATATTAAAAGATTCCATCAAAGGAAACAAGAAGAGTTTACCTGTATTTACATGAAAAATGTACGATTTTTCATCCAATCATAATCTAACCTAATATATACATTATATTGTATTGATAGAGAGTTACCTCGTGTGTATTCTTAGTTAATCGACTGTAACCGCATCTTCGCTAGCCAAGAGTTTTCGGTCGAGGCTGTAATCGTTGACAATTTAAAAATATTATTAATAATATAACTTGAGATGTTTGTCTTTAACGATCTATAAACGTGACTTAAACGTGAAAGTTCGACAAAGTAAATTAAACAATAAACATTGATGAACACAATTAAAGATCTACGCGAAAATCGTCTTTTGGATCCCCTACATGAAAACGACTAGCATGAAGACGGAATGACATTTAACAGTTAAGATATGTAATTCTCGTTACAAGCTAGTCATACCTTGCTACAAGGTACAAACTATCTGTGTTTGGTTCAAGAAACTGAGGAGAAAATCAATAATTCAAGTCAATAGAAGTGGAAAATTTTTGCTCCTAAAATTTAAAGTGATGATTATACTTAAGGTATTGTGAATTTATAAATTGTCTATTTATTTGAATAAAAATAAATAGATACCTGAGTTGATGCACGGTAAAATTAGTATTTACGATTGTTCTGCTAAATGTTATTCATAAAATTACAAACACATGGAACCACGGGGGGGGGGGGGGGGACTTAGCCACCCCACTTTTTTGTCTGCACCGCTTGGTGTGCCATAGGACCGACGACATCCAAAAATAAGCATTCAATGCTTAAATTGAAACTCTGCACATCCCGTTTATCGATTGGTCAAAACCTACAGCGACCTATGAAAAATCACGGATTGCACGAAATAATCATGATGATGTCCGACTCAGATTCCCACTGGAGACGTTTTGGCTGTTTCCTTTAGCTAATGAATGTACTGGTACACATTAACAGTAATTTAGTGAATTTTTCTTAATTTTTACGATCAATTTTTTCGTTTGTTTAAAGAAAGATGTAAATATAACAATAAAATGCTATTTTTAGTGATTCGTTCATTGTGATAGTAGCGATCATTGCAGAAAAAATACATTACCCGCGTTATTTTTTTTTCTGCAACGTCGCTACCTTCATATCCCGCATGAATCACCAAAGAAAGCATTTTATTGTTTATGTTCCCCTCTCCAAAGAACACCAGATGTTTTTGTAGTCGTTGTGTCAACCTCAAACAGTATCTTGGGTATTTTAGAGGTTTCTGCTTGCTCTTTGAAATTCTGTTCTTGCTCATCTATATGGGCAATCTGGTTAAATGAGTCTGTCACACTCGACTGAGTTTTTTTTTCTCTCATAAGGTCGACATGCATACCTTTTTTAAAAAGAGGATATTTAACCCGGTTTCTTCCCGACCCGAAAGCTTCTCGACCAAATGCTGCTTAAAGCTGTGATGTTCGTTTTAAAAAAAGGCACACCCCTTAAATAATAAATGCGAACTATCGAGCCAATGTTTTAATCGTTATTTTAACGTATACTAGAATATCAATAAAAAATGGAATTGTAACAATTTTTCTACTAGTATATAGCATGTAATAAGAAAGATTGAATCGTCCTTTCCCTAATTTAAAGACACACACACACGTATAGTCAGGGAATATATAACTGTTTCCAAATCAATTGGTTTTTCAGAGAAGATGGGCTTTTCGAGGAATAGTGAGATAATGTAGTTACAGAAGAATGTCAACCAATATAGAATCTTATTCAGAATATGTTATGTTCAGCCATCGCATTTTGATGGCCAAGTTGCATACTAGTGTCTCTTTCATGTATCTGGACAGCCAGAGAGTTGATAGGATCGGGGGGGGGGGGGGGGGGGTTATAGCCATAAATAAACGCTTAAATGTGATGATATTAATGTTGATCATTGTACTGTTATCATTACGATGAAAATTTATCGAGCCCCCACGAGATAGATATTGAATTGATAATTTGAATGTAATATTTTATTTATGGACAGACAGGACTCGAACGAACGATAAAGTGCGTCTCTACCGTTTTATGTTTTGAAATTAACAATAAACTAGATAACAATGAAGACAGCTCTTAACTCTGTAATACACAATATCGACGTGTGCAAGTTGTAAATTTTTTTGTAACAGACTATGATAAACTCTGTCATGACTTTCTTTTTCAACAATGTTCCGCTGTGAGGTAATCGCATAAGACCCGAAATTTCAATAAGATAAAAGGTGTGTTTATTGATTTTATTTGATCACTTTGGACTTCCTCGTTCAAATGCAGTAATGTTGTGCGTTATCTGAATATGATGATAAGAGATTTTATGGGCCACGTGCAGTTATATTGTTTTTCATTCTCTTTATCAATTTTTATATTTACGATATACCAAAGCCATAAGAATTAAAATTTCATCATATGACGCTGAAAAATCCTTCTGAAGAATCTCTAATAAAAGCTCTGAAGTTGTTTATTGGAAACTTGGAATAAGTTTTCCCTTTCGTGTACCCCTGTCGTGACGATAGTGTCTATGCATTTTAGACTTGAAAAAGAAAAGGGTGGGTGTACTACTTATGTGTTTAATATCTTATATTCAAAGAGTTCAACAGAATAAGGAGTAAATTGGATTCCCGTGTCTGTTAGAATTCGAAAGTGATTTTGTAAAACCATGCGTCTTCTTTTGTGTATCCTGATTTTACATTTCCTGGTGGAAGCTTGTCATGCTGACGATACAACTTCTACATCATCGACGACACCAACACCAAACAATACAACAACTGCAACAGGATCACTGACATCAAGCACTCTACTAACATCATCTTCAGAAGTACCCAAAACAAATTCAACAACAGGATCAACGACAACAACATCTTCATCAACTTCAACAACAACAACGGTATCACCGCCAACAACATCAGAAAACGAAACTACAGAAAATAGAACAACAGAAGGATCTAACCAAACAACAGACAACTCATCCGTCGCTCAAACATCAACGGCAGACACGACAACATTGACAACAGACTCGTCATCAACAATATCGTCATCAACAATATTGTCATCAACAACAACAGTGTCAACGACAAACCAAGAAACTTCGGGAGCAAAAGCCGACTCACAAACGGCGGCAACCCCAACCACAACAGGAAAGCCGTTGTTGGAGAAGCAGACGGCAGTTGCCGTGGCAACCGTTGCGGTTATTGTAATAGCTGTGATATTTATAGTAATCGCTGCTCTGTCCAGCCGACTGGACCGACCCAGCAAAAAACTGGAAGGACGAAAATTTACCTTAAAGGCAACAGGTGGGAATGGTGAATAAAACTTACTTTTTAAAAATTCTATACTTTAATTAGAGGGTTATATCTTTTACTATGTGTCCTTAAACTTACAACCATTTATCAATTTTGACAATATGCTATAATAACTATGAACATTTTAAATTGTCTTTATGGTAGTACTAATCAGTAATAGTATAGATTCATTTGACGATTAACTACAAAAAATTTTAAACTTCATTTTTCAATGAATTTAAACATTTTTATGAATTGCTTATCATCCAAAAATGCTTGTCTTTTAACACACGAATTTGAACTTGACGACTCATGAATTTATATCTGATTAAGAATAATGCTTTAAGAAAAAGAAATTAAATAATGCTCTTCATGAAAAAAAAATTGATTTGAAGGAATCTAAATTTTTGCATAAACACTAGTTTTACAAGTGTTCAAAATAATCTTCATATAATTTACTAGTATATGTGGATTGCTTCTAACTGATTTTACGGCAAATCAGACACTCTGCAGTAGTTGATATTAAATTAAATTATGGATATTTCCGCGATTGAATGTTTACTTAAGGCTGTGTTTTTAGCATGCCTGGAACTCATAATTTGTGATGGTTACTTATTTACTTAGAGATACAGATCGCATTGACTGTAAATTTGTCAAGACATGTACGAAGTGAAATGTGTGCTCTTTTTGTATCCAAATATCCCAATCTCCATTTTCATGTGTCATTCCTGTATATAGATAAACAATAAGTGTAATATCCCCAATTGTGATAGTGAACACGTGATGCTCACGTGGGCAATCAGTTCACGATACCCGATGTTCGGTTCGGTTGCACTCTGTGTTCTCTCATGACGCCGAAGCCTTCTATTGGGGAATTACTCAATATTTGAACAAAACTTTTCCACGAAGTTTTAAATTTAGTGCTATAGATAACAAAAATTCACTTGTGACAAAATGAATTTTATGTATGGTATTGAATATTTGATGTGTTTATACAATTAATTTGCTTCCATCTTTCAAATATAAGGTATAATTTCTAGAAAATCAAACAATTCATATGTTTCTTATACCATCCTTCTTGCACGTTTTTTTTTTTTAAATCTTCATATTTTGGAAGTCAAGAATAAACGTACTTCAAATATACTACTTTGTGTTAATATTAATATCTTAGCGAAGTTAATGTGAAATATATTTACCAAAAATGTTACTGATTCCTGCGGCCAAAACCACAATCGGGGTTACTATATATATTAACAAACTTTTCCTCCGAAGTTTTTTTTTATACAGAAAGTGGCTCTCGTGAAAATTTTAATGTAACAAAGATGGATATTAAGTGTCATACTGTAATCGGTCATATACTCAGTATATGAATGTTTTATAAACAGTTTTCCTTTATGTATGTATGTCTTAAATGTTCACCTTCCCAGCTTTCTTTCAAAATCTTTGTATTTTAAAATGTTGTCGATTGACTACCTCCATGTGCATGTATAAATTACATTAGCTTTGTCACTGTGAAATTAAAGAGCAAATTTGGTTTTATTTTCCGATTCGAGAATTTGTTTCACTGACTAGTCTCATAGATAAGCTTTTAATCAATACAATCTAAGTACATCTTGACATAGATGTTCTTAGAGCAGATACAATGTATTTGTCCTCAAACGTTTTGTTTTTATGTTTTCCGTGATAAAAAGTCTATTAAATCAAATCAAATCGATAAACCTATGTTGAATGTTCTTTAATAAAATTGCACATAGCATTGATACTTTCATCTTAAATATCTTAAACAGGTATGCGGATAGGTAAACTCTGCATAATCATTGCCATTAGGTTTAGTTGTGGATAAATTACAAAGGGACATAGCCAATTTACTATTAGGAAGAAACGTTGTGACTAAAGCATTTACTATGGATATTTGTTCATTTTGAGATATTTATTGTTTTTCTACCAGTAAAAAGCAAATATAACAAGACAATGCACATAGAAACTCCTGTATGCAAATAAACCCTTTTCCATTATGCAATAACAAAAGATTTATGACTTTGAGGGCATCAATGTACAAACCCATAAGTCTGTCTGCGAGTTCAGTGATTCAATTGTTCAGCACACAAAGTCGATATGTGTGGGTACTGAGAAGTCACTTTGAATTTGATTGTGCAATAAATGTATATATTTTTGCCAAAAAAACAATTGCCCTATTCGATATATGAATAATATGATAAATAGAAATGAAAGTGCAAAGCTGTGTAAAAGTATACAGCAATGCATGTTAAATGAGTCAGTCTATATCTCCACAAAGTGATCTTATGTCTGTGCAACTGGCAGTTAGCTTGATTTTGTTAATTAGTTGAGGAAGTTCATGTGACGAGGCAGGGCGGGAAGAGTTACCGGCCCTTGATGTAAAATAAACACTTGGGTCAATTTCAATTTCATCATCAGAGTCGCTGCTGAATCCCTTCGTCTTTTGTACTTTCTTCTTCTTCTTTTTTTTCTTCATTTTCTTCTTGGTATTTTTCTGCAAGACCAACTTCTTCTCTGTGGATTGAACTAGCCTCCCTTCCCCTTCATCAGCACCAATTATCACGTGATCTTTCTCCAACGGCTTACATGTTCCGTCCGGCTGCTTTTCTGATTGTACATTGTTTCCCACATTTGGAAGATTTAATTCTTCGTGTAATTTTTCACTCTCATCAAAGTTTTCATTTTCTTTCGTTGAACACTTTTGCGCTTTTTTAGTTGCCTGAGGTTTTTCCTTTGCTTTGGACTTGCGTATCGTCGGTAGTTGATCAAATCTAAATTTGTTTGGTTTCTCTTCTCTCAATTTTTCCTCCTTTTCTCCAAATTTATCGTAATTTTCGACCACGGGTTTTTCTTCGTTGCTTACTCTAAAAGTTATGTTTCTCGTAAACTTCGTAGTTTTAGTCTTCTTTGCTTTCTTTTTTACAGATGTTTTGTCCACTTTCGTGGACGGTGTTTTAGACTTGGTTTCTTTTGTAGTAGATACCTTTAATTGTTGACTCTTCCGTTTCGTTCCTGATTCATTGACAGAGAACGCTCTTTTGACTTCTACACTTGGTAAGGACATCGACTCTGCTTTTGACAACAAACTAGACGTCTTTGTAGTTTTGTTGTCCGGTTTTACTTCTTTTTTAAGGTCGTTGTCAGGAAGAGATACGAAACTAACATCATTTTTTTCTTTGAAATGGATTTCTGGTAATGTTTGACTCTTCTCGACACTGTTTAAGGTAATGCATTTGCTGCTTTCAGTTACCTGCGGAACGGAATTTGAAATTTTGCTATCTCTAAGAACGTTGTCTATAGCTTTTAGTTTACAAGATTCATTGTTCCCCAGATGTTTCACCATATTCTGATTAACAGATTCGCCAATCTCACATTTCATTGACTTCTGGGGCAATTGTCTTGTTTTTTCTTGCTCTATTACCATTCTTGTGTTCTTGTCAGAGTTCCTTGTGTATTCTTCTTTAGTTTTAGATGTTTTTCCTTTGTCTCTGTCATCGGTCCTTATTTGCAAAGTGTCTGACTTTGTCTTATCTTCCATCGTTGTCTGTTCACTTCTTGTATAAGCAAACGTTCCCGTTGGGTCTACTATAGCTATAGTATTATTTGAAGAATGGATTTTTATACCTTCCTCTTTTTCATCAAACTCCATCTTGAAGCTACTATCCTCGACTGAAGTCGACTTGTTCTCTATATGTGAATTCATAAAAGGTAAGTTAATTGGGTTCTTCGGACCTATGTCATTTATATCCTGCGATTTGTCGAAAGCTTTTTGGTAAAACTGTTTTATATAACCTTTTGATTTCTTCTTGTAACGCTTTTGTTTGTAATATCTAAGTGGTATATTCTCCTCTTTTTGATCCATTTCCAGTTTTGTTGGCATTGCAAACGTTGCCAAGGACCACGTGTCATCTTCTGTATCATCCAAAGAGAATTCTTCAACTTGGATGCCCTCGTCTTCTGAGCTTGAATCAAGAGATTCTGAAAATTCCAATTTTGAAAACATGTTTGATTCCGTATCGTTGTTCTTTTCCTCGTCGTGTGGTTGTGTCTTCTGAACGTTTTCTTCCAATATCTCTTCCGTCTTTGTGTCGACATTTTCACGTTGTATTTGTAGTTTGTCCGTTTGCTTTATTGCCATTACCAGATCTACCGGTTTTGAACCTTTTGGTATTTTTCTTTGTTTCAATAAATCAGAATTTGCACTTATCCTGTTTGAAACCAATGGCTTTTTGTTCGTGTGTTTGATGTATGACTGCAACGTGTTTGTCCTTTGGGGTATATCACACTTTAATTCTCTTAGCTCCAATGAGCCTGTTTCCTTTACTTGGTCACTCTTTCTGAATTCATTCGGTTTTATTTCAAAGATATCGCTTTGGTTTGAATGTTCAGGTTTATTTTCTCCCATATGCGATTTTAAATCAGAGATTGGTTTATACAAAGAGTTGATACCAAAATGTGAATTTTCAGGCCGAATGGTAGTCTCATCATTGTAATTGTGAGATTTCATATCAAAGACTGGTTTTCCAATGGAATGTGACAATGGGGGCATTGTGTTCGGTATGCATGATGACATCGTATCAAATGCATATGAAATATTAGAGTTTAGTAAATTTAAAGGGTCCCCGGGATATGAAATTGGAATTTCATTGCAAGTATCACTGGAGGAGTTGTCCTTTTCAGAGAACACATCATTTACTGAATTTAGTAGGTATGGCTTTGGCAGCGTAATTTGTTGGCTTTTAACAGGAGAAACATTCACCTCGTTACTTGATTCTCTGATATTACAGGACTGGTGATCACTGAAATACGCATTGACCTTCCCATCAGTGTTATCAAACCTGTCAGTGTTATCCAGAGGATTGTTACCACGGTCTATATTAGTCGTGTTTGCCGACAAATGTAACGGTTTCTCCTTCTCGTCAGAAGTGCAGCCTCCTGATACATTTGATTTCTCCTCAGACGTATTGCCACTGTGATAATTACTTGTATCTAATACCCTGACTTGATTTTGTAATAATCGATGCGATAAAAATACATTGTCGGTGAAATGTCCTTGATTTTGACTGACGTTTGCTTTGTCATTACTACTGGATAGTGTTTTACAAGTCGCAGTCTGCAGAAATGAACCCGACTCAATAATTACAGATTTATCTGAAGGCTTCGCGCTAACAGACGAGAAACAGGATTGATTATTCGTTATTTTCTCCGAATGTGCCAATACATTTGACTTATTTGTCCCTCCTGTCTTCTCGGATATCGGTAAATCAACATATTCATCGTTCTGAGCCTTTTGATTAGGGATTGAATTTGTCGTATTGTCGATAGCATTGGTACGTGGCATGCCAGACGCGTTTTCATCTGTAACATTGTTTTCGTCTTTATCTCTTTGTACTGCTTTATTTGCATTATCTGTTTTCTTGATCGTGTTCGATTCAAGGTCAGGATCAAAATGAACATTTTCTATACTTGTTTTGCTTTCCTTAACCTTAGATGTCCCAGTCAATGTGCTTAATTGGTCTTTGCTAACAGGGGTTTTCATGGTATTATTTTGCAGCGATTCTGTTACTTCTTTGTTTTCAGTGTTGTGGTCATTTTTAGACTGTGTCTTGTAAAGTGCAGTATCTAAATTTTTGTCGTTAGAGGGATTAGGTTTCGACATATGTTCACTAGGTGCTTTATTCATACAATGAGAACGTGTCTTTGGGCAGTTATGAATTATCTTGTCCTTATTGTCACGGCAAAAATGAATTTCAGCAGGTGGTAAATTAGAAATATGAGTGTCAGTTTCGTGATTGAGTGAATTTGCTGTTATTTTTTCATTCAAACCCTCTTTTTCTGTGAAACGTTCACTTGAATGCTGAATATTAATGGAAGTGTTAGACTCAGATGTGTTTGATTTAGATTGATGTGTTTCTTTTGTGACGGTGGTTGTGACAGCTGAAGTCATTGAGATATTAATGTCAATCTTAATTTCTTTCTTCACTGTTACTCTCGCCTCCTTGGGTTGTCGAGTAAATTCAGACTGAATTTCAACATGCTGAGGAGTGTTTCCGTCAATAGAGCTGTCCTTTTTTCCTGGTTGCACACTACCAGATTCCACAATTACCAGGGAACCCGATTCTGTTTGTTGTATGCTCTTTTGATTGGTTTTTATCAACAGATTACTTGTGGAATCGGATTTTTTAAAACTGAAAAAAGAAATCAATTTTGCAACCATGCTTTTCTTTGTCTGGTTACTTTGTAAAATATCTATGTCTGTGTTTTTTAATATTTCGCACGGTAAAGATTTGTTTTGGCATTGTTTAGCAAGAAGCATTCGAGTTTGACCCAGTATACCGTCAGTGTGCATAAATGCGTTCTCAACCAGTCGATGATTTTGGCAGCTGTTTTGTTCAGACATGCCGCCATTTTCTCCACTTTCTTGATCCACGGAAATCACTGATACGTCACTGACCATGTCCTCATCACCTGTCGGAGAAAAGGACATGATCAGTCAACATATCTAAAAGGCAATTTCAAAAGGTCAAGCCATGTTTTATTGATGTGTAGATGTTCCTTGTCCATAACCTGCTTTAAGGTAATATGAGACATCCCCATACTAAGGTACGTTCTGTCGAAATAAACAATAAAATAAAGTATCAATTTATACCTTTTTTCTTTCCCCAAGACTGTTTCTTAACAGCATTGCGCAATGGGTTAGATAATTTTTACCTTACCAAACATTTAAAACAAATTTGTTGGTCAAATATTTGAAAATTCTAAACCTATGATAATTTTTTGATTATAATGTACTCCTATTCACAGTATGATTGACAGAGTCTCATACCCCCTTAATTGCCACAATATACTAAAGGTCAAACGTTAGTACTTACAGTTATGGAGTTTGGGTGTGTTTGAATAGATATTCGTCCGGTAAGTGATAGGTTTTGGAGGCTATGTTGTAGAAGCAATGGGGAGGCAATAGGATGGAGGAAAGGCAGGAGGAAGGAAGATTCTCAGTGGAATGTCCACTAAACACGAAACTCATACACGATGTCAACAAGGGTCGAATATCTTATATAGGTACTAGTATTTGCCGAACGGCATCCCTGTGTGCAGGAGAAAAAGATAAGGACAAAAAAAACTGTCTATAATAAGGATTATTTTTAATAAAGAAACGAATCCACATATCAACGCTTACGGTTAAAGAGAATACAATTGTCAATGACATAGAAACAACATGTAACAAAAAAGAACATAAAACACTTTTTCATGATCATAAGCACTCTCGGCATGTTAAAGCACTATTAAACATAGCATCACACTGTTACTTGTACTTGACGTAAGCAACAAACAACTAAATGGAACAGATAAATCTGTAATGGTGAAACGGAATATAAAACATTGGATAATTTCGATTGTTCGCAGTAGAATACATCTGTACACTATCAAGACGAATAACAATTGGATCAGGAATTAAAAAAAGGGATATAGAAGTTCTAATATCCACGAAAAGCCCTAAAACATCTGCGAAATTTGGCAGAGTTTCTGGGCGAGAAAGTGTCAGCTGAAAACAAGCTAATCAACTCAGTGTTTCTTAGTTTTGGTGCCTTTCTTTTTCTTTTTGGCGTGCCCCTTGGATTGGTGTTTTCTGCCTGTCATCGCCGTCTCGTCGTTGTGAAGAAGACTTAACTGACTCCCATCAAGGTTACCCAGTGGCGGCAAGATGCCTTTGTTGGCATCCAGTGGGACGGGGATCTCCAGAGCGTCGTGCTTACTTATATAGTTAGGGTGCAGAGTACTGGGGGTAAGGATAAGGTTAGCGCGACTGTCTGACAGCAGGGTACTGTTGGAGGGCTCACGCTTCATGGATTGGAATCCCTGTGGTTTCCCGCTGTCCATGTGATGGGAAAGAAATGACGGCATACCTGTACTGGTCGGTGGAAGTCCTTTCCTGGGCTCTACTTTCTCTTTCTTGCACTTGGCCTTCCAGCAGAAGTAGCCGATGATGAGTCCAACAACAGTCAGGACTACCAAGGTCACAAGAACGCCAGCCACAATGGCGGCCGTGGCAACTGACGATTGCGACGTCGTCGGTACTGCAAAAAACATAAAATACATGGAATTATTATTTATCGAAGGACTTCGTTTTCCCTTCTGTCTAATTACTTAATCATAAACAATGTACTTAATTTACCCTATCATTACACCAATCCCATCAATTGTTTATAACTTCTTCAGCTCAAACATCTACTTAAGTGTGTTGTGGAGTTGTAATTTGTATTATTTTACTTTTTAAAACGTGACACCGACTTGAATAGTGAAGTTGAAGAGAAACCAAACTGAATCAAATTTGATATACAACTATTCTAAAGTACTGAGTATATAAACAAATTATTGTTATGTTCAGGATGTAATGATGTTAATAAGAGTCTGCAGGAAATTTTCTACTCACCACAGGTTTCTAGAAATAAAAAAAACAGAATATTAATCCAAATTATTTCAAATCAGCTTTGAAACAAAATAAAATTTGAATTAGACTGACTCTCTCTCTCTCTCTCTCTCTCTCTCTCTCTCTCTCTCTCTCTCTCTCTCTCTCTCTCTCTCTCTCTCTCCTTACGTGAAGCTGTCATGTTTAATGTTCCCCCAGGTGAATCCACAGACGTAGAGGTCTGAGTGCTGAGACAGTCCTGGGGGTGCTGTGTCCCTATCACCCTGCCTCCAGAACTCTCTAGCATCTAAATATAGCAAAATCCGGAATTAATATACCGGTATGTACAAGAAAGTGTATCTATTACATTCTAATCGAAAATTAATTGACCAAAAAAAAAATTGAAATTATTTTTTGATGGTTCATACTTTAATTACGGTTGCGGGCATTGCAAAAAATATGGATACGTACGAGACAGGTGAATCTGTAGTAGGTCGACTCGTCTGTCGTGGTGTCCAAGTTGTAGACATGGACTCTCTGAGCGGAACCAACAGCGGACGAGTACACACATTGCAGGTTTCCGCCATCTGTAATGGCAAAATACAACTGTCAGTGTAGAATAAATGTATTTTTGAACTTTGTTGTACGTATGAAGGGACAATTTCAGTGCCCATATAATGAATCGAACATGATATATGAGTTAACTTATTGGTAGTCTACTGTATACATTGCATTTTTCTTCAGGATTATAACTATTTAAATGCACATTGTCCTAGTACATACGTTTGCGGGAGGCAATATTATACGAAATCGAAACATTCTTTACTTTGATAATTTTGTAAGGAGTTAATTTTGAGGATTACTTCCGTGCTATCAAAGAAGCAGTATTAAAGTGTACGCCTCGAGAAAATATAGCTTTTTTGTGAATACAAAAAGATCTGACCCTAAAATTACAAATCTTTAGATGTCTATCGGAATTCTTCTACTCACAGAAAGTTTTCTCATAAAAGACATGGAAAATATGAAATGACACAGTGACTATTATTTGAAAAAGAATATGTATATAATTGATATTACCAAAGACTCGTGAACACATGGGACCTGATCTATATAGTAAATAATCTGTATTGCATTGTAGATCAAGATGTAACAATTTTGAATTCATTTAAACAATAACATGCTTTCTTTGGTGATTCATTCGGGATATGAAGGTAGCGACATTGCAGAAAAAATACATAACCCGCGTTAGCGGGTTATGTAAATTTTGTCTGCAATGATCGCTACCTTCATAACCCGCATGAATCATCAAAGAAAGCATTTTATTGTTTATATTAACATCTCTCTTTAACAAATCAATAATTTGATTATGAAAATTAAGTAAAATTCGCTAAATTACTGTTAATGTACGTAAGTAGGTTAGCTAAAAGGAACAGCCTAATCGTCTCCTGTGAGACTGAGAGTCTGGCATCATCATGATTATTTCGTGCAGTCCGTGATATTTTGTAGGTCGCTGTAGGTTTAGACCAATCGATAAACAGGGCGTGTCAATTTGAGACCTGTCAATTTCTACTCAAGTTTCAGCCGCTGTAAATTTCGACCAATCGATGAACGGGGCATGTAGATTTCAGTCTGGCTGTTTCTATAGAGCTATGAATTAACTATAAGTTTTCGTCAGAAATAGAGGGAATAATACTTTGTGGATGTAAATATATAGATATATAGTCTGCTGTTTAATGATGCATTTTGAATAGTGTTTTTTTTTAATCATGTACCTTCCTATACACGAGTTCAGGATTAATTTTCTCAAAATGTTTCCACCCCAAATATCAATAGCTAAACGCCCGTTAAATCGTTTGAAACCTGCTAAAACACGGGTTCATATAACTTATTATTCTACATATGAAAATTGCGTTAAAGTACTTCTTGTACGAGAGCAATATTCCTTGTCTCTTTATTTCAAAATAGATTTTCAATTAACTGATAAGCCTCCATTTCTTTCTTGTTTGTTTTTTATATAGACATGTAAATGTTCTTGTATGCTCTTTTTCATATATCAGAATTAATCAAAGACATAACCGATTTTGGAAAAGCCACGAACGATCGGCGTAGAAAGAAGAAAACCTAATGCACCCAGAAGAATTCAATAAAACATAACAAAGTTGACTTCACAGGACAGGTTATGTATTGGAAAATATTGATCTGTTAAAAGCTAGCAGTAAATCCTCGTTAATACCGACCTAATACCCGGCTAATCGGTTTAATCACTTGCGAGCAAACACAGTGTGTCCGCAGGGACCGTCTATTGTACATAATGTCGAAACGTTTCTCAAAGGAATTTATCCTTAGATGTCTTTTTTACATAGTGTACTGTTTGCTTGTATTGAAGGCGAATACTGTAATTTTGAAGTGTTGAGACAAATTGAAACTTATACTTCATGCATGTGAAAGTATACGTATTTGATCTTTCGATGTGAATTTTTTTTATAATAATTGCTTTTATCAGCTGAGCAATGAATTGCAAACATTATATATAACGATCTTTCATATTAAATCAGCACAATGCATCTACATGTAATATATTTCTGAGTAAGTCAATATGTTTTCAGAAAAATGGGACTAATTCGATTATATATTTAGGCTTGTAATATTGTTTAAATTTAGATGAACAAATTAAATCTTAAATTTGAAGAAAATCTGGGCAAATCTTTAGTTTTTATAATAACTTTACGTCAATGCCTAAGTGTTTAACAAAACTTCATCTAAAAGGTTTCTTTTTTCTTGTTCCGTATGTTAAGGATGCGTTATTTTCAATTACCTGAGTAAGCTATTTTTGTGGAGCAAGCAGTATGGTTGAAAGTCATCAAAGTGTTGTCATCGCAGACTTCCAAAGCACCAGTGTCGTTCACACAGGACGTTTCATTGAATGTCAAGGTAAAAGATCCAAGCAGAACATCGGGACACTGAATAGTAACATCCGATAATGATCCTGGTCACGGCACCAAAAAATGTAAAAGATTAAAGTGCAAAATATGACCATAGAAAAACATGCAGGATTTTATTATTAGCAGGGCAATCTTATAATATGAAGATAACATAAATTGTTTGAAAAAAAGCTTATTTGAATTACCGTTTTTAACCAACAAGTGAAACTCGGTGTTTGCATTGTCGTCGCAGGCTACAGCGTCAGTGACGGTAGTTGAAGTAGTGACGTACTTGATCCTCTGATAATTAGCGTCTGCAAGTTTGCCTGAAGATAACATTATAACAATGGTTTAAGATATACGTTAACAATAATTAAAGTATCGCTTTTTAATAAAAAAAATTTCCAGATTGAAAGATTGAATTCGTCTTACTTGTGTAGATATTCATTTGATATAAACTGGTTTTTAGTAAGCTGGCGTCAAAACACATCACAGCCATAGCAAAACTGCTGAACAAGGGGAAAACCTGTGATCTGTGAGAGAACAAACAAAAAATAAGCTGAACACTGGTACCGATGTATGGTAGAAAAGTTACTACAATATGTTTCAGAGAGAGAGAGAGAGAGAGAGAGAGAGAGAGAGAGAGAGAGAGAGAGAGAGAGAGAGAAAGAGAGAGAGAGAGCGACCTTGATAGTTTGGAGAATAGAGAGAAAAATATTTTTACTTCGCAATGTATTTTGTCCCTGTTGTGCTGTAGCACTCGAAAATGAGGTTTCCTCCAGTAGCGCCCACGGGGTAATCCACGTGGGTGGAGTTAAATGTCATATCCCCATTGTGACTGCTGGTCCACAGCCCCTCCAGCTGAGTTGGAAATGTGCAAGTCCCATCTGATAGAAGAAATATATATATATTATAACGGTAAGCAAGCAAAACTATATTGATTCTCATTAGGGAATCGAACCCGAAACGCTCTAATTTACTAAAAGTTCGGACTTCCCTCTCCTTGTCACTGATTACTACAGTTAAACGTTACTATGTGCGAAAGTGTTAACATTCAATTAGACTACCAAGTGTGAACACTAAGCATGGAAAATAATTATTTAAAACAATAAAATGCTTTCTTTGGTGATTTACATGTACATGTGTATATAGGATATGAAAATGGTGACATTGCAGAAAAAATACACAACCCGTGTTTTTTCTGCAGTGCTCGCTACCTGAATCATCAAAGAAAGCATGTTATTGTTTATATTTACAACTTTCCTTTAACAAATTAATAAATTGAGAGAAAAAGTAAGAAAAATTAACCAAATTATTGTCAATGTTAATTAATACGTTAGCTAAAAGAAACAGCCAAATCGTCTCCTATGGGAATTAGAGTCTGACTTCATCGTGATTATTTCGTGCAGTCTGCGATTTTCTTAGATCGCAGTAGATAAACGGGACGTGTAGATTTCAATCTGGCTGTTTCTATAGAGCTATGAATTATCTATAATTTTCCATAAAAATAGAGGGAATCATACTCAGTAGATGTAAATGTATGTACATATTAAGAGCAGGTGTCGAACAAATATTTTGTGCAATTAATTTGTTGAAATATCTCCCCCATTTATTATGGCACTGAATGATCATTCTGCACAGAAGAATATGTCTCTGTAAATGTTTAAATGAAATTCGAAAATCTGTTCACATTTGGACCAAATAAAACAAGGGGAAAATGCATGCATGACACTGTGTTTATTCCATTAGCCTGTAACTTTGACTCTGGAAGAGCAATATCATTGGCTTGATATTGTTTTAAATCAGTTCTTGATTTTAGCATACAGTTCAGACGAAGTCTACTCCATAATTTCAATATACATGTAATCCCTTTTCATGTGATGCTAAAGAAAAGCAGTGCATTGTTACACTTACCCGTTAAACTGAATAAAGAAAAGATTCCTAAAACTAAGAAAATCATGCTTATTTCCGCCACAAAAATATAAATGGTCTCACTCTATAATCCATTATAAAAAACAATTCACCACACTACATATTGTACTTCTTTGATGTTACATTGTAAATGAAAATTTAAAAGCAAATTTCATAAATCATCTACAGTATTTTGTCGGCCGATTTTGTTCTGTGTTTAAGCATTCGGTAACCAAGATTAGTAGGGTCTCAGTATTCTTCTTTATTTTACAAATCAAGCCAAGATTTGGGATCAACTTCTTTAATCTGAATATTTTATCCGCATAATTGTATAATATTTTAAATGTCTTTAATTTTTATGCTATACACAATACAGTTAGGGATTAAACTGTATCCCTTTTAGTATACTTGATTTAAGGTTCCCGGTCTAAAGATTAATGACACCGTGGTCATTGAAGCAGTTATTAACTGTTATCGTACCGTCAGTAAAAAGAAAAATTCACTTCTTTTCCATCGGGTTCGGTACACTGCATGCGACATTTGGCGGGAATACTAAGGATTGTGTTGACTCTGGTAGAAGTGGTTCTACTTCCAGGGAGAATGGGGAGAATGGTAAAGAAAAAACTCCAAACCATTTCATAACAACACGATTTATGTGCGAAGTATTTTTGTCTATTAATGTAACCGGAGATCGGCTATGACATATATGTAATCCATTTTTTTCACACATGGCGACCACCTTGCATGACAAAAATAATTTTTTGAAGTATCGCACAAGTTTAATTCATTTGATATGCATTTTTATTTGAATGCTTGTTTCTTTGTACAGGGATACAAGCTGAATTCCATTTGATATTGAAAGAAAATGAAAGTTGAAAGCCTATTAACATTTTATATAAAATCAAAACTTTGGCATATGAATGACATGATTTTGCATAAATTTTAATTAAGGGGTATTGTGACATTGCTCACATTCAGAGAGCTGAAACAAGTATATAAAAAAGTAGTTTTAAATCTAGAATAAAATTCACTTGAAAAGAGAGCAATCAATTTCATGCGCATCAGAAACATCGTTAAGGAAGTGTGACGATAAGACCTGTTTGTGGAGCACCTGACTAGAGACTCGGGAAGCCCGAGTTCAAATCGCAGACTGGTCCGTCATTATTTCCCCCATTCCATTACATTTGGTGCTATGCCAACTCCTGGAACTGACAGGTTAACTCCTGCCGAGGGAAGAGCCTGGGGTGATCTTCAGGGACAAGAATTATTTAAGGGGGGAAGAATGTGATGGTCAGAACAGTTTGAATACCGGGGCCAGAAAGCTAAGTTGGTAGAGCACCTGACTAGAGATTCAGGGGACGCGAATTCAAATCCCGGTCTAATCCAACTTTATTTCTCCCATCCTATTACAAATGAATTGCCACTATTCCATTGCTCTCGAAGGAGGCAAGTAATATATTAACAACGGCTGATTTTAATCTGATATATTAAAAAACTGATTAAGGAAAATATGCCATGTAAAAAGTCTTGTAGACATTCAGACCTTTTGTAGTGAAATCTATATTGATTAGAGTATTGCAGCTTGCAATCCATTACAATACATTGTATTAATTCTAGATGTTTTTGCTCATCACTTGATGAAATATGAAGATATCAAAATATTTATTTTTGATACAAGTACATATGTATTACATAACTCGTTCTGTTGCTAGAACAGGTTATTATCCTTGAGAAGTAGATTTTAAAATTTTATAAGTTTTGATGATTAATTTGATCTGACAAGAAAACAAGTAAATTATGTTAAGAAGAATATATTTTAACTATTTGAAGTAAAGAAAATCAATATGAAGAATTGAATGATGAAATAAAAGATAATGATAAAATGAATGTGATGGCATCTGTGAGAATTTTCCCACCCAGATTTTAATTGTCCTTAGAGTGCAGCTGCTCAAGACATTTCTGACACTCAAAATGTAGTATATTTAGATTGTCAAATAGCAAAGTCTTGTTCTGGCAGAAGTGTTCAGCAGAACTGCCATTGTGTTAGCCTATAAAGAGGTTTAAGTGTCATGTTGCTGATTGGAATGTTGTTGGACAGTAAATTTCTTGGCAATTCAGCATGGAAGAACAGTATATTATGTATAAAAGCAAGCATCCAGACGGATCTGGCTGGATTTTGCAGATTCATGCGTTTGCTATTGATTCGGTGTGTATTATGTAAGCCCATGGCAACGTTTTTGGTGTGTGCAATACTGACTCACCAGATGAGACCATTGCAACTGCCTCCATTTTTTGATTAAAAGTTGTGCCATCTCTGGGGTAAGTACATATTCAGCTGACAAGAGTTCTACTTGGTCTTTTTTTTAAGTTTTATCTGATTTTTCAGTGCCACACTAAGAAAAGTGACACCTTACTCTGGGTTTAATATTCAGTCTCAATTGGGTGTTATTTATTTTATGTATATGTACTTGCAACTGATATGAGTTATTGAAATTCAATGATTGAATTAATCTTTTATATTTGCTGTACATTATTTACTGGTAATGTCATGTTATATTAAGTCATCTTATGAAAGATTGGTGCATCCTTGGTAAACTTTGCTTTTCATTCCCTATCTTAATTCTTATATGGATGTAATGGTCATAGACATGTACTTGCAATAATTGATATGAGTCTATGAAATTGCGAAATAATTGCAACAAATTGGTCAACAAATTACATATAAATTAAGTATGTAATTTTTGGAGTTGGTTCTTTTCGGCTTTAATCTATCATTTAGTAAAGAAAAAATCGAAATACTTTGGCTTTAGAAAATTTATAATTTTTTTTATCTTTATACAGAGCTCAATCTTCTCAGGGAGATTAGTTTTGTCATGACCCTCCCGGCACCCCCACCCCAACCCCGCTCAGCCCTTTTAATGAGATTTTATAGATAATGCATCATCTCATCATGCATTGTTTTTTTTATGAATAGATGAGCTTTGTTCATATTTTTTATCTTAAGACAGTTACATGAGAATACAATTCAACATAAAATCATTTTTGCAAATGCCTTTATAATGCCCTTTTATGCAAATTATCCTATCACTTGATTATGAAATATCAATATCCATTCCAGATAGCTGTTAAAAATTTGTCTGGTCCTACAGAATTTTGCTCACCAGAGTCCCTTACTTAAATTGCGTGAGATGTTGCAGAGATTAACCGAGTGTGTATATCAGAGAAAAGCCAAGACTGCAGAACATCTGAATTTATATAAAGTCTATAGTACAAGTGTTGTGTATTTGGGAATCACAAATACCTGATTGAACTGTGTACATTTCCAGGTGACTGTTTTGGTCCAAAGGCCTCTTATGAAGGAGTGCTTATATTTGGCTTGAAGACAGAAAAACTGATGTCATTGTCCATCCCTCAATATTAGGTGTCTGTTTTTGCCCAATGGCTCCTTATGAAGAAGAGCTTTTATTTTGCTTGAAGACAGGAAAACTTTGTCCATCCTTCATTAATGTGCAACAACTCTAGTTTAATGAAAATGTATAGATGTTCAGTTGAATACTTGTAGTAGGTGTTATGTGGTAATTGAAACATGTACTCAGAATTTCTTAAACACAAAGATGCAGTTAGTGTTGTTCAAAATCATGGTACGCTTGTTATTAAATCATATTTTCTGTTGCTCATCTGTTTGGAGTAAAATTACTTCATTTTTTTCATTATAAAATTTCAAGTGCATTTTTAAATTGCAAGAAAGAAATTGGAAGCTCGTACCTAAACACCCTCTATACAGCAATGAAAACATCTTTGCTAGCTAAGGGTTTACGATCCTCTCTGCTCCTCTACAACCCTTGGCAGATTTTGTTAATGTTATCACAAATAGCACAACACCTTCTAGACTTAGTTACATTGGAGCAGCTAAAATATGTACAGTACCAATCAGACCCAACCTTAGAACCCCGACTTAACCCCGGGTTTACCTTTGGGGTTTACTCTGGGTTTACTTTTTGAAAATTTGGGTCCACTCGGGGTTTACTTGGGGTTTACTTGGAAATTGCTTTTAAGGTCAACTGTATGCACTGAAGTGTAAAGCAGACCTGTCTTTAATTTTACCATCCTACTGCCTGTAATTCCTGCCCCTTGTGTATTCCGAATACACAGTTAGCGTCTGCTTTCAGGGGTGTACTTCTCTGCGGGTTTACTCTCTGTGTCCACTCTGGGATTACTTTGGGTTTACTCTGGGTTTACTCTGGGTCCACTCTAGTAAACCCAGAAAGTAAACCTGGGGTTAAGTTTGGGTTTACTTTCTGTTAGGTTAAGGCTGATCGTATGAAAACTCATGAAACAAAACCATCAATTAGCAGATTCTCTGCGAACGCCTGGCTTCGAAGCCAATCAGATTATGTTAAGCAAGTTTTGATTTTGTGCGTAAAATCTGCCAAGGGTTGTAGAGTAGCAGAGTGGTTTGTAAACCCTAGGCTAGCAAAGATGCAATGAAAAATGAATTTCGAAAAATTAGATAGTCTTAAGCTACTTTCCATTTTATTACACATGAAAATCTATTAAAATCTAGGCAGGCACACTTTAGTGAACCATTAGTCTGTCCATCTGTGTGTCTGTTGACATCATTTGTGTGAAGCATATGTTATCTCCTTTTAGTCCAAACTTGGTCATAATTCATCCACAAAGTACTTCTGTGGTAGACGTGTAAAATCTCTCTCTGGACTGTATATTATTTCCCATTGGCCAAATCTGGTCCATACTTCTCTCACAGTGTAAGTGGGTGAATTATGTGCTGTGACCTTGAACCTAGTTTATTGGTCAAAGATTAAGATCATAGCAGTATATGTAAAATCATGGTCTGAACAATATATTCTCTTCCCTTAGCAAATATGGCTCATAATTCACCTAGAGTGTAATTGGGTAAAGGTTATTCAGTAACCTTGAACTTAGTTTCTTGGTCCAAGGTCAAGGTAATAACAGCCCTCTTCAAAAAATACTTGTCCAAACCATATCTTCTCAGCTCCTTATCTAATCTGGCTTATGCTTCCATATAAAGAGTGCTAGAGGCTGAAAGGGTGTTTAGTGCCTTAAACCAATTTTTTAGTACACCTTAGGTGAAAATCATTGCAGGTCTCTTTAAAATCAAGTCTTGACTTTTTATATCTCTTCTCCTCACACTTCACCACAAGACTGTACAGTCTAAGGGTGTGCAGATTTACTGAAACATGACCTTTGTAAAGTAATCCTGATCTGAACTCTATATTCTTTCCATTATGCAATGGTTTTTAACCGGGTTTTCCAACGGAAAAATCCGGTTATTAAAATGGTGAAAATGGCGGGCGGGCGGCTGCCAAAAGGGTACCCTCATTGTATGGATAACTCCTCCTACAGTTTTCAAGATAGGAAGTTGTTCTTTTGCAGATCAATTGTACATATATCAGAGGTGTGCATATTGCTAGGATTTTGATTTCTGATAATTTATCGAAAAAATACCAGCTTTTGAACTTAGTCATTTTTTGGCAAAATATTGCATATAGGGTACCCTCATTGTACGGATAACTCCTCCTACAGTTTTCAAGATAAGAAGTTGTTCTTTTGCACATCAATTGTACATATATCAGATGTGTGCATATTGCTAGGATTTTGATTTCCGATAATTTATGAAAAAAATACCAGCTTTTGAACTTAGTCAATTTTTGGCAAAATGTTGCATATGGGGTACCCTCATTGTACGGATAACTCCTCCTACAGTTCTCAAGATAGGAAGTTGTTCTTTTGCAGATCAATTGTACATATATCAGAGGTATGCATATTGCTAGGATTTTGATTTCCGATAATTTATGAAAAAAATACCAGCTATTGAACTTAGTCATTTTTTGGCAAAATGTTGCATATACATGTAGGGTACTCCATTTCACTGGATAAGGGTTGACATGGATTATGGATACAGTTTACATAAAAGAAAACCCGGTTTGCTGTCACATTGACAGCTTTTCACTTGTTTATCTAGATGTTATGATCAAAGCAGAAACCTCTGAAATGCTTTTCATTCTTAGACTATGTCCTGTCTTTAAGTGGGCTCTTTTGAGATGGTCACCATTTCAATTTTGTCTAGTTTCTTTTATATTTCTTAGTAATATGTGGAAATATACATATACAAGCAAGTAAAGGTATCAAATATTTATAAATGGTCATATGTTATTAGGAATAGTTGCAATATGTTGATACAAGTATACATTAATAAAAATATTTACAAAAAATAATATGGTAGTTGTCTGCTTGTCCAGTGGCATGAAATACTGATATTCATAAGACACTGTTTGATTGGTAACTAGACTTTCCTCTGTCTCCTTTATTACATTTGCAGAAATTATTCCATTTAAGAAAATAACAAGGTGCTCACAATTTGGAGAGTAAAATTTGATGTAATTCGTGTAAAGGTTATATACTATTAGAAATCTTAATGAGAGTTACCTTTCTTATTAGAAGGTCTTTGAATCATGATATTTATCAATCTTCATCAAAAAGTTTGTATTTATGAGAACAATTGAAGTTTGCATAATCTAACCTTGTCTTTCCCTATGACCTTGACTTCACAATTCCAAATATTTGTGACTGTGTGCAAAAATATGTGATAAATTTTTAGGTCATATGAGTCACTCAGGTGACCTATTGCATGGTCTTCATAAGTCGTCGTGCGTCTGTGCATCGTGCGTCAACAATTTTACATATTTTACGTCTTCTTAAAAACTACAAGGCCAATTGTTACTATTTTAGGTGTGAAGCATATCTATGGTAAGAGGAATCTGAATTTTGAAATTCACGGCTCTACCACCCTGGGGTGCCACAGGCAGGGCCAAATATGCAAAGAAAGATGAATTTTCAAAAATCTTCTCTGCTCCCACACATGTGAGGAAAAAACTAAATGCATGGTTATATTTGTATTTGTAATGTCCATGAAACCCTCTATTGTGAAATTCATGGACCCTGGTTTCATAGTCCTTTTTGAAAGATTTCGACAGGGAGGTGGTTGTCATTACAATATTATAATTTTTCTACTCCAGAATGAAACTTAATTAATTTAAAGGGATAAAAAAAAATTAAGATTTTTTATGAATAAAATAGTTTACTGGTGCATTTTAAAAGATTGACCAAAAATATTGAATATTAAAGTCAAGTTACAAGCGAGATACAGAGGTAAGAATTGATTGTTACGTAAACAAAGCTCGAGTCTTATAGCTGTTTACAAAAAAATGAAATGTAGAGAATTAGCATTTCTTGGACAAAATAACATGTAAAAACAATTCAAACTAACTCAATATCTTCATAAATACTATTATCAACAAAAGAAAGTTACATTTGATTGAAACTTATGCCAATACAACATATCTGTAAAAAATGACAATACTCAAGTTTTGTTTACAAAACAAAGAATTATGACCTCCGTATCTTGCCTAAAACTTGATATTTGTCTTTCAAATTTTGACATGATATTATAAACTTCTATATTTATCAATATTAACAGTGAAAATGGAAAAATAAAATTTGAAAATTTTAAGTCAAATCGTGTCCAAGTCCCTTTATTGCATATATGAGACTTCTTGACAAGTTTGTATATGAGCTATGGTACTCAGGTGACCGTTAAGGCCTATTGACCTCTTGCTTTATCAAGATTATGTTTTTAGCTTTACCTGAAAGTTAATGTAAGCTTTTAATTATGATCACTTTCTGTCTGGCATCCATCTTTCTGTATGTCCATCTGTCCATCCATCTGTCTATCAGTATGTAAACTTTCGCAAACCTGTCAGTATGTAAACTTTCATAAACTTGGCACAAAGCATCCTTGGATAAAGTGTGTAGAAGTTTGTTAAAATTAGGTTACACACCTCCTTTTAAAGTGAGATCATTGAAAATTTGTGAACATTTCAGAAAAGAATCTTTTCAGAAATCATAGAAGCATAGCCAGGTACATGTAGTTTAGATTCAAGTTTGTTCAATACATGATCCCTGGGGGATATGGTTGGGCCACAATGGGATGTTGAATTTTAGATAGTAAAAGATACAGAAAAAATATTCTGAAAAACCTATTTACTTAGAAAATTGATTTGATGAAATCACACTATAACAGCTCAGTACTCCAGGTATATTCTGTCAACTTATATTTGCAATTTTTTTTTCAGGAATCATGGTTGCAAAGTGGTTTGCAAAGAGATTTTTTGTGATTGAAGCATAATTGAAGGTAAGTACAAATTACACAAAACATTCTTTAGAAACCACAAATAATTGCAACTGAGGTTTATAAATAATTTTTTGGCACACACATTTGTTAAATTTCCTTATTTTGCTGAGAAAATTGTAACAGGTCATTTAATTTTCCTGTTGTTCATAATGTATTTATTTTAACTTTCAAAACTTCGAAGTTTAAGCCCAACAATCTTGAAATTATTATTGTGCACTGTATTTTGTATGTCTTTATTGTATATATCAATTTTAAATGCATGAAAATAAATGTTTTATTGATAGCAAATGAAATGATTCTCCTTTGATCCTTATACAATACATTGTAAAAAAAAACTCATTTGAATATTACATGATATAAAAATGAACAAATGCTAAGCTTAAAAAAGAGGAAGAAATAATATAGGTAAATATTAAGGGGTCTAAAATGAAAGATGTTCATTTTGTGGCTCTTGAAATTATGAAGTAGAAGATCTTGTTGGAAAGTGTTAGTGAGAGTTTCATGAGTTAGTTCTGTACTTATTGCTCTTCAATGAGCCATTAAATTAAAAGATTACATAGATATAAGTTCACACGATGAAGCTCAAAAACATCTCAAAACCTCACCCATACTATTTTAGAAGAGCTCCTAGGGTTCAAATCAGTTAAAAACTTCAAAGATAGAAAGCAAGAGCTATGAATTTAGAAATCTGTTAAAAGTGGGTAATTATAGACAATAACGAGTAGTTCAACAAATGAATCGACTGCAGATTGATAATTATGTAAGATGAATGAATTGCTTTATTCAAATATATTGCCTCTGTGATATTGGAAAGATTTTGTTTGGTATCAAAAAATGAACTCGATCTGATCATCATTGTGAAGTCAACAATCAATGAAGTGCAAATTTGAAAAATCTCTGGTTTTTCCTCAAGATGTAATAGCTGAACAATATTGTACAAGGGCATATCTATAAACCAATTTTGTGCCCTTTGACCTTTTGACTTAAAAGTTTAAAGTCTTGTTGTGAAATCTATGATAATATGAGTGAAGTAATAAAAATTGATGACCTTCAACATTTTGACCTGAAAAGAAAACAGAGGATCTGGTCATCCAATAGGTCAATAAGACCTTTAATGACTATAGTGCAAAGCAAGAATTTCTACCAATCTCGCAAGTATCTTACATCTGAGGGAACACAAAAAATAAAATGGTAAATAGAAGCATCACTATCTTGATAAGGGCCCCTTCTTATGATACCCTGCATCGGTCCATTAGCGTGTTTCAGACCATTCTTTTTGGTCAAGTTTGGCTCAAACTTCACTTAAAGGGTGACTACCACTGTGTAATATCCTTGTTAGGAGAATAATTTGTTTAATTTGGGTCCCACTCTGGGTGCTGTATAGTGATCAGTCTGTCCATCCATCCTTCTGTCCATCCATCCTTCCATCCATATTTCCATCTAAAATCTCTTGTCCAGAACATATCTTCCCTCCCTTTGCCCAATCTGGCTCATACTTCACCCACAGAGTGCCTTCGGGTTAAGAGTGCAGTGACTTTGAACCATGTTTCTAGGTCAAAGCTGAATTATATGAAAGAGTCTTGTCTGGAGCATATCTTCTCTGCCCTTGGTCCAATCTGGCTCAAACTTCACTCACATAATGCATATGGTCAAAAGGTGTACAGTGACTTTGAATGCAGTTTGTAGGTCAAGGTCATATATGATCAAAGAAATACACTTTTGTTCAGAGCATATATACTCTTCACTTAGCCTTATTTGGCTCATACTCCACATTGATAGAGCTTTTAACTAAAGGGTGTGCAGTGATCTTGAACCAAGCTTCAAGGTAAAATGTGAAGGTCATAGCAAAATTATATGAAAATCTGGAGCATATCTTCTCTCCCTTTGGTCCAATCTGGCTCATACTGAACTCACAGAGTGCCTACAATTAAGGATGTGCAGTGACCTTAAATGATATTTGTAGGTCAAGTGTCAAGGTCATTTTGGATCACGCAAAATTCTTTTTCAGAACATATATATATATTCTCCACTTGGCCTTATTTGGCTCCTACTTCACATGAACAGAACATTTGGGTTAATTGTGTGCAGTGACTTTGTAATTTGAACCAAGTCAATGTGAAAGTCTTAGCAGATCTCTTTATAATCATTTTTAGACTGTTGATTATTTCCCTTTTTGCTTAATCTTGCTCAGGTTGAACAAAAATGCCTGTATGTAAGGGGTAATGATTTAAATTAGAAGTTTTATGCCAGCTGGAAAATTTTTATGTTGTAGGTCAAGGTCAAAGTTAAATTCTCTGAAATTCTTTTCATCCTATTGTCCACTATTTTAGCAGGACCCTTGGAGATGGTCGCCATCTCAATGTTGTCGCATATGGGTAAAGGGTGGGCAATGACCTTGAATAAATGTTCATAGTCAACAGTCAAGGTCATTGAAAATAAATTTTGTAAAAATCCTTGTTAAGAATATACATTTGTTCCCTTTGGCCCATTTTTGCTTAATAAACTTAATTCACTGAAAGAGTGCTTAAAGTTAGAGGTTGTATAATGACCATGAAGCAATTTTTGTTGTTCTGTTGGTGTATTAAATGAAGAAAATAAAGAAAAGAAAATGGGGATTTTTTTCCCTTTGAGACTAAACTTTCTCTTGTACAAAATAGCTGGTCTTTTTCAAAATAAGCCCTTTAGAACTACCTTATTTAATTACACACTAATTTCCATTATTGAAAGTGGTCTGAGATGGTCACCACCTGAAAATGTCTACCAAGTAGTTATTTTATGCACTACGGAATATATACCACTCGAATAAGTTTAATGTGCAAAGATACATCTGTTTATTGTCACAGATCATTTTATGTATTTATGGTTATCATAGGCATGGTTTGAATTTATGTACTTATTTACGAATTCAGTTAGGACTAATTTGTTGTTCAATCTGTAGATTTTCTTTGGCCTTTCTATTATACCCAAGCTCCCCCAATGAACTGAAGCCTAATTAGGTCCAATGAGTGCATGAGAATATTTCTAACACATTTGTGTGTAGAGATCATCATTATGAAAGGTCATGAGCTGTCTTTATACAGAGATGTGACATTTCGTGCACTGCATTGAAAAATCCATGCCTGCCAGTGTATTGGTTTGTTTACTTACTAGACCCTGTAATATTCTTTCAGGCAAGACAGACAAGACAGACAGGGAGACAAGACAGACAGACATACCGACATACAGACAGACAAGACAGACAGGCAAGACAGACAGGCAAGACAGGCAGACAAGACAGATGGACATACAGACAGATAAGACAGACAGACATACAGCAATTGAGAGGGCTGGTTGGTCATGGCCTTTTTAAGGATATTTTTAGATACTTCATACACAGAGCTCGATCTGTATATGAAGATATAGGGAAACATTTAAATTTAAAGGCTTAAGCATTTCAATTTTTTTTTTTTACTAAATGATAGCATATGGCCAAAAATATCATATTGAAAAATTTAAGGCAGAATATGATAGGTAATTTTATTGAAAAACTAACCTCCTTAATTAAACAACGATTTTGCAGAAGTTCTAAAATGAATATAGTAATAAATTTTTTTTTTCTGAATTAAAGAGTTACACCAATATACATGTTTATACAGTAAAAGTCGGTTACAGCGAAGTCCTAGGGACAAATGAATTTACTGCGTTATATCCGTTATTTGTTTAATCGGTATAACAAATTCATTATAATAACTATAGCGAATTCACTATTCACCTCTACGGGACTTATAATCAGTTTGCTATATCCGTAAATTTGTTATATCCGAATTCGTTATATTACCGTAAAATATTGCAAAGATTTGTTAAGAATTTTTCCGGGAATAAATAAAAAATTCACTATATCTGAAAATTCGCTATATCCATGTTCGTACTTAACAAGTTTTACTGTAGTTAGTTATGAGGAATGAAAGGTTCATAGATTTTGGTCAAGGTAGTTCCGCAAAAGTCAAGGTCAGTATAAAGTCATTTTCAATGAAAGATAGCACGAGAAAATATCGAAAAAAATGTCAACAGTGACCATAAAAGTTGAACATTAAGTTCAATTCAAGCCAGTTAAAAGCCAACATTAAAGTAAAACACTGCCATTGTTAATGTAAATTGGCTATATCAATAATCTTGTTCTGTGATTGATTAGCTTTGCGCTGCTTTCTTGAATACTTGCATAAGATGATGCAGAACAAAAGCTGCGTAGTTGTAAATGTAACCCCTCTCGGGAGATGTTGAAATACAAATGTTCATCTCAAGTACACTTGATAAACCTGGAGAAAAAATCCGACAGAAACCAATGACCACCACTCAGCCCAGAAATCTGCTATTGAAGTACAAATCCTAGCTGTCATTGTGTGTAATTTGTTAAATACCCCCTGGATGGATTTTCATATTGCTGGCTAGATAATACCAAATATTTCTTGGATTAATCATACAATTGTGAGTTCAGTGCACATTGAAATCTCCTTTGGATTGATTTTCCATAGACTTAATTTGTTTAGAATTCCTTTACAGCCCAGCAGGGCTGCTCTGTCGAGTACAATGTTGCGAATATCTCAAATGTGGATTTCCAGAGTTTATGGCAATTGGTTTAAGATGAAAAATCATTAAAGACAGTATTGTACTGATTAACCTAATTGTTTACCTTGATGAAGCGAGCACATCATGCAATATGCACATTTATACCAATAATTGAAAGCAAAATTTGATACATTTGTTGAGGAAACAACTCCAAAGTAAACTGCATGAGGTCTCTTATAGAGGCTGTAATGATATGAGATTTTAATTAAGGTAATTTTGTTTATTTGCCAACTTGAGATTTATGCTCTTCTTTTGTGGCAGCTTACAAATTGACCCATATGTTTATCAAAATCACTTTTTTGTGTGTTTCAGATAAGAAACTGATTAGAAGAATAAAATATGATAAAGTTGCTCTTGACCTGCTTACAGTGGGAAAGGCATGCAATGTAAGTCAATTTTTGCATGAATGAGTACATGATTGATAAATTTGAATTCTGTAGATTCCTTATTTTGCGCGAGTACTTAATTCAGAGATGCGAGCATTTTCCATCATATCGCTAGAACATAAAATGCTGAATTTGTACCATAGTTTCATATTGATTACATTTGTCCGAAGAATAAAGATTTTAAGATTCACTAGATATGCTTCTGGTGATTTTATGTGAATATTAATTCTTTCCACTTAATTAGGAATCTACTAACAGTACTAAAATTCATAAGATTGAAGTTTAGAGGGATATTCGTTATTTTCAATTTCTGTTTAGAAGAAGCATTGTTCTAGTGGATGATCTAAATTTTTATTCAAAGCAATTTTGTCTGCAATATTTCTTTTTTTAATTGAGCTAACCTCTATAGTTGTGAAATAGAACTCTGTGAAAATAAATTTTCTGTGCACTGCGTGTTAAAAAAAAGTATTGCTAAAAGTTTTTCAACTGTAAATGATTTTATATAGTGAATTGGGAATTTTTCTAGGATAACTCATTTGCTGTATGTACAGCAGGGAAACAATTCTACATTTCTGCACAAAACACCAGAAAACAGTATATGGTCTCATGTGTACAAGTATCTAGACTTAACCAAGTACAGAGATTTAAGTTTTGAAATAAAGACATTTTGTCATAGGCATTTAAAATGACTTCAATCAGATTTAAATTAACTTCAATTTACTAATTGTAACTTTATATATCTGTATTGGATACACAAAAATATTTTTGACATGGAATATTGATCGAGATTCTAAAGAATGTACAAAGCAGTTTTCTACTGTTAATTTGCTATATTGTTATATTCTTATTAACTGTAGTTGAGTTGTATAATTGTACACATTTACATGGTCATTAAATGGAGGTTGATAAATTTGCTGAATCTAAGGTATGAAGTTGTTGCATCATTTGAGCCCACCTCTTCATTAATTAGGGCAGGTTGTAGGATATATGCTTAATTAGGAAACCTGAGGCTCTTACACTTACATAGACCATATTTATGGTACTTGTCAATACTGATCAACTGTACACTTCAAACAGATACGGTTTTATTGACCCATACGTGGCATCTCCTACAGTACCCGCAACGTTATCTTTTACAATCCAAATTTGTCTCTATTCATATAGATTTAACTGATTTATTACTAAGTATATCATGTCTTGATCTCTTTAACTTTTATAAGAAAAAGCTGAGGCCAATTTTGAGTATAAAGGTCTGAGGTTATGATCGTGATCTTAAGTCATTGATGTTGGTCAGGGTTAGATTAAATTATCATCGACAAAACATTTATATCTCTGTCCATAATTAAACATCAATTATTTGATAACCAATACTTTTTCAAGTGTTCAATGTCATGATATTTGCATCATTGTGTTTTTCTTTGCAATATTTTAAATGAATTTGATCATTATGTAATTATTGTCATGTAAACCTACATACTTGACACCTATTTTTAAGATAAAAAATAAAATCAATTATACATTATTTATGACTTTTAATCAAATATCATCAAGATCATCTTTTGAGAAGATTCTCAAGGGAATGTTGTCTTTGGCATCACATGTTCAGACTAAATATCTCCAAAAACTAGAGATCCAAAGCATGAAGAAAGCATGATGTCAGTTAAAGGCAATTTTTAAAATTATAATGGGGCCTGCTGTCCATGTGCCTGTCCTTCTAATATCAAATTTTTTGAATCAAAGTATCTTACTTTGCTCACTTTTCAGTTTTAATTAACCAAAGTGCTCATCTCATGGTTCAAAGGTGTGCAGTAACAATGAATCAAGTTGCTTCAAGGTCAAGGTCATGTCAAGGTCAATTAAATTATTGTCTTGAGCATACACCTCCAAGTTTAAAACCTTTTTTTTGGCATAAATTATTTATAATCTTGTTTCTGGATAAATGTGTTGTTCAAAAATTTTTAGAATTTGAAACTGTCTTGTGATGCCATTCCCTGTTAATTTTTGAAATTAAAAAGGAATAACTTTTGTAAGGGCCACTAAGGTTTAGTGTGATGAAAATGACAACCTCCACCTGCAATCTCACAGAGGCTACACATGGCACCATGAATACATCTACAATTGTGGGCTCCATATATTCATAAGCTTCATGGGCCTAATTTACACTTAGGGCCTTATTAAAGGTCCAATTTATAGGTCTGATTTGTAGCTTTCAGGTTTTATTGAGGTAATTTTTGCTTCTTTATGTTTGCTTATGTAATTCAATTTCTTTGCCCTTAATCGTTTGATTTATGGGATATCAATTAATTAAGTTCCCTTTTTCTTATGGCTGCTCTCAGGTTATTTTCAGATTGATGCAAATATCCCATTATGAGTAGAACTTGTTTATGCACTTTGTCCAGTAAGGTTGGATGCTGTCATTGATTTCCCTTCACTATCCTTTAATTGTGGTAGTTCTTGTAAATCTTTGTCGATTTCACTAGCACAATCATTTTTTAAACCTTTCCAGAATCAATGTACATTCCAGAAATCTCACAAAATAGCTTTCTTTGTATTAAGAACTTTGCAAATATGGAGGTTTGGAAAAGAAAATAATGAGCTTGATAAACCACCTGTTCTAAGTTTATCTTAACAAAACTGATAATTTGTCATCCATACTGATACTAATATTTTAAAAATTGATCAGCTGCTTTTAAAGAATTAGGTTCGTAGGTAATTCTGAAAATCATGACATACTCATTGGTTTCTTTTTCATTACTGTCTAGTTGATAGCCATTATAATCAATAAAATTTCCTGAGGTAACCGGTGACATCTAAATAATACATAAATCAAGACTTTTTGCCTCATTAAATGACAATTGCTGTTCAAAAATTAGTAAAATCCAGAAGTGATTCTAAGATTTTAAGTAAAAAACCTCATTCTCATACCAGGAAGAAATTTAAATCAATGAACTTTAGAAAATGGTACTAATGACGTTATCAGCAATAGCCAAATTCCCTAGGACCCTCGACATTTGTGCAATTATTTGAATGAATACACCTACAGTGTACCTTTGCACTGCTAAAATCAATGTAGGAAAAATAAAAAAGGTTTCCTGACATTTCTTCTGACTATACTGTTTAAGCTGGTCATTTTAGGGTCATGTGATTAGATACATGCACTTTATTGAAAATGCTGGACTTTCGATCTAAAGTAACAGTATATGCTTGTTGAAAAAATACAGTGGCCGCCGGGTATAACGAGCCGGGATATAACGAGGTACCGCTTACAAGGAGATGATTGTGTGGTCCCAAATTATTTCTTTATTTTCTTTTAAAAAATCCCGGATACAACGAGATCGTTTATAACGAGACTCCGTATATTATGAGGTAAAAATTTCTACCCGTTAGTTGTACGCGCTATTGAATACAACGAGGTACTCGTTGCACGCTTGATTACACATGCTGGTTCCAGGTAACTAACGATTTGGCCATGTAATTTTCACAGGTATGTTTACACAGGACAATAGATTAAATGTATTCAGAAATAATGAGTTGTTTTTATTGCAACGTTCACAGTCATGGCTTCGAGGTAAAAGAAAAGGAAAACAATTTCACTAGAAACAATAGGACTTATTTAGAAATAGTTAACAATGAATGAAAAATTAAAAGTGAAATTGCAAAGGACTATGGATTAACTTTAAGTACATTTAGTACAATTTAAAGAAAAACAAGATTTAAAAAGCTTGGAAGAGTTAGCGGACTTGTTGAGAAAAGCGCGTGACTCTAAAAATACCGATACTGACATTGGTACTTCCCATATTATGTATTAAATGTTGATTCACTAGTTACATTATTAAATTTCGGCAGAGATACTAAGTTAGTAAAATTGGGAGTGAAATTAAAGATGATGACAAGACAGACAACGAAAAAGGTGGTGATGATATCAGTGTGTTGGCAAAAACTCGAAAATTTTCTACAAAAAATGCATTAAATGCGGTAACGATAATCAAACCTTTTTCATGCAGAAAACAGACATCAAAGATTCCATATTAAGTGTTTTACAAAATTAAAACTGATTGACGTTATTGAAAATTACCAAAGAATTAATAGAAAAAAGCAACGAACAATCGCATAGTTTTTGTCTCTCATGAAGTGAAAGTAACACGTGTTTAAGATTGTACACGTAGTTATTTCATAGTCATATGCTGTAAGTATGTTACTTTTCAACAAAGTTTGAATAAATTATACGTATTTATTTAATTATTACTTGTTTATGAATGTTATTTGAAATGTAAAGAACAACGATCACGTTACCTTGGGAAATACCAACTTCGGATATAACGAGTATCGGTTATAACGAGAAATAAAACTATGTCCCCAGCATCTTGTTATACCCGGAGGCCACTGTACTTCTCTTTGGACTGGATTTTTATGTTATAATCTTTGAAATTCTCTCCTATTATACCTCAGTGCTTAATGTGAATTTAGGGAGAGGAGAAATTAAGATCTAATATTTACATTCGCAATTATGTTTGATTATATGAACCTATAAAAAGGCCAAAACATTCAAATGAATTCTGTATAAATTTTTTCATGACATCACAATGATTGTAGGATGCACTTGTCGCTTGTCGCTTGGATTATTGTAAACATAAAATAAATCTCTGTAATTTAATAGGTCTTAATGATTTGTCTTTTTCAAACATAAATATAAGTAATAAGGCCAACATTTATTTATCTTTAGGTTTACAAACCTGCTGCTCGAATTTTCGAGTTTGAAAAAAAAAGATCAAGAATTTTTGGTTTGAGATCAAGATTTTATATCAGGATAGATATTATGAAGAAAAACTTCCTGTTAAATATGGTTCGAAAAAACGTTTACATTGAACTTGGGTTTGTGTTTATTATGGCCCGGTTTAGTTTGAATTTGCTCGCAGTGGCAGAAAATGCCAAGATCATCAACTTTAAAAGAACAAACTTGATCAACAACTTAAAAAGAACAAAATACGTAACTTGTCAGACTGATATGCATACCTGTTAACCCTCCCGCATTGCGCGGGAGACTCCCGCAAAACAGCCTAAAAATCTAAGATCTCCCGCATCATACCTATCTCCCGCGTTGGAGACAAATTTCTCCCGCAATCGTATTTGTCTTCCCCATACCCCCCCCCCCCCCCCCCCCCCCCCCCCCAATTCTGAATCTTAACATGCAAATTTCAACATCCACTGCGGGGTTTTCTCTGATTTTGAACTCAAAAAGCTGCTGTGTAGCTTGAATATATCAAAATCCATCCAAGTACTGTCTACCGTGATCATAGTATGACATGGTTACTTCCGGTTTTGACTTAAATCAGTTACGTATTTAGTTATGCATAGGCCTTATAAAAAAATAAGTGAAAGCTGAAAACATCTTGATTGTACTCTGTAACACCAAAGAAAACAATAACAGCCAGTGGTGTCACCTAACAGGTGCACAGGTAAAGCACCCATTGCAAGCCACGTGCAGTGGGTCGGGACTAATTCTGTCTGGCCATCACGGTTGGTAAAAATCAAAGTGAGCTTGGATGAGTTGTGAACACTGAGTGTTTATTCAAGCTACCAATAAAGTGAAGCTCGAATAAAAGTGTAAAAGCATTTCACAAGAGTTTTTAAAGTTTATAGTACCGGTACTATTAATTTCAAGGATGCTATAGACCTTACAACAGAGATCATTTTTAAATGATACTGGAGAAATACATGTTAAAATTGTTTTGTGAATTAAAAATCTATCCTATATATAAGGCAAAAAATAATTTTAATGAATATTATTTTCTGGTATTTTCTCAACTGGGTTTCACTGTAAATTCAAAATAGGCAAAATAAATTTGTCAGCATGCAGTGATGGTTCAATACTGAACATTAAGACTTAATAGAAAAAGTGGCACTATTGACTTCTTGTATTGTACCATGCAAACAAAATAATAGTTTTCTGAACTTGTACAGCAACACAAGTTGTAATTGCACACTGGTAGTCATATAGAAATAATAAAATTTAAAATGATTGCAAATGCAATAATTACAATGGTAAAATAAGGTTTCTAACAGTATTTTTAATATATATTTGCATTTCACGTGAAAAAACGGCGTTTACGCAAAATCTCCCCCTTAGCCAAGTTGGTAAGGGGGAGATTCTCCCACATAGCAGTTTTGAAAGGTTAACAGGTATGATATGTAATGTATGTGTTGCAAATGGAAAAGATAAGGTCACTCAAGCACCCAAAAGGTTTTGGTGTGGGGACAGGATGATCAAGTATAGAGACATGCAGATCTGAGGATGTGTTGACCCTACCACTTTTCAGGATCATCTCTTGAACAAATGGGTTGGGGATTAGATCGAACTAAAATACTCTCTAGTCAAGCTAGGCTTGCTTGTAAAAATTTGGAATATCATTAATATTTCTCCATGCACAGGATCAGTCTTCCTTAGATGTGTATATACACTATCGATTCCTAATAACTGGTAAATGCAAGGAATTAAAATCTTTGTAAAATCGTGATATGCAATTTTTTTTAATTTAAAAACTGGCTATATTTTTCATTTGATGTATAGGAAATATCATAACAAAAGAAATAAGCTCTTGCGATTTTATATTCTCGCAATTTCATCCAAAACAGTAAAAGCACGCTGGTAACAAAATCGCAAAGGTTTACATACATGTTATTGTGAGTACCAAATATCTGGTAATTTCGTGCTGATCTTTAATATTACGTTATATACGAGCGGTGATTCAGGAAAGGAAGACCCATTCATTCCATTTCAACAAGCTCTTATTTGGTTGTTTCTATCAAATTAATAAAAGATATACTAGAAACTACTATTTAATGAATGAACAAATCATACAAATCTTGGATTGGGGTAAAAAAAAGTTTTTAATTGCCTGTTGACCACAGTAACTGAAGTGAAGTGTTTTTTGGTATCGGGTTTAATAATGATCAGATGTCATTTATCAGTTGACAGTACATAAAGATAATATTGATTGTACTCTACTCATTTTCTCAGGTGAACTTCACACAAGAAGTTGTGAGAGGAAAGTGGGAAAAAAATCAAAACTATCATTTATTGGTCTTGATTATCTAAGAGTCTCATGGAATCATCGTTTAGCCGAGCATATTTCCATTAGAATTTTTTGATGTGAGACAGTGAGACCTATTAATGAATTGACAGTTTTCTCTCCACAGAAACTAGTAATTCAAGGAGAGATGCAACGGGAGTTTAATGACAACATGTTTGATCTCTCTGTAGTGTATGATGAGGTTGACAGTCAGGAGCAGAGAGGCCGGCATTTGTGGTAGGGGAGCAGGAACAGACAGTCTACTGGAAATTAAAATGGAGGACGCTAATCCAGACAAACCTTCGAGAATTAACACTGCAGTGTCTGCAGACACTAAAAAAGTGTCCATGTCGGTCGATGGAACATACGATGCCACCCAATCCAGTCCAAAGACTGAATCAAAAATGGTACTGTAACAATTTTTTTTTATCGTATTTTTTTTCATAATAAGAAAATTTAAAATCAGTTAATTAGTATTTTTAGCATATTTCATTGCAACCATGTGACATTAAGACTACACCTTACTTTTTTAATGACATAAGAGATGTAATTAAAGAATGGTTGTAATGTAATAATTGAAGGTTGAAGTTACCTGAATTGCTGTTTAATGCCATTGCAATCATCAGCAAAGAAACGATTGGTAATTAATTAGTTTATGTCAGAAAATCATGAATTTGATAATCAGAAATTGTTGCACACATGCATACATATACACATATACTTTATTGATATTTCTTTAGAGAATTAATGCCTTGTGCTACTAATCACCCGTACACCCAATTCCAATGAAAATTATGTTCCTTATTCAGATGAAAATATATCCAACAAAACATTACACTAGTATTTCATAAACGTCCGATGCTGACCATGTGTTGCATTGTTTGCAAAAAAGAAGATTGTAGACAAAACATATTTATTTTTATTTCCAATTCAATTTTAAATAGAATGCTTGAAGTAAATGGATTAATATGTTTCCACCTTGAAACCATCATTTTACTCTTGTGTTCATTTATCAATTTTAAGCATAATGGGTGTAAAAGAGCCAATGACATGAAAAGCATAGCGACATTAAATAAATTATGCAGTCTTGTATTTCCTGAAATAAAATAAAGATTATTCAGTGTGATGCCAAGAAATTCTTTTTATGGGCATTAAATGGTGCAATAAAATCTTAATGTTTTTCCCTCCATTTATTTTATTGGAGGTTTATTTCTAATTTGCAGCAAATTTCTCTCATATAGCATCAGGACTCTGAATGATGATATTATTGTACATGTATTATACAACGATTGCAAGTTCAAAAAGTAGGTGTCTAGTTATTGAAAAGATAATATTCAATACTAACTACAATATGCTGCAAGTTTTTCTGTTGAAGGCACTGAATTAGCATCAAGATATTGATGTTCTGATGTTAATAGCTTGATAGATATTGCAACATTCAGCCAGTGCATTATTAAGAGCATTACACATTGCCTCCCCCTCTAGTCCATTCAAATTTTGCTGCAATAGATTCAGTTTTTTTTATCATTAGCTATGTGGTAGTGATTTAAATAACGTTAATGTTTTAACAAAGAGAGGTGCAGACTGAGGTATTAATTAAGGAGACACAAAGTATTTTACATGCAGTTTTAAGTTAAAGGAGGGTGATTCCAGGATGTGAACTGTTAAGGGGGAGGTGAGCTTTAATTAAACCCATTAGCTCTGATGCATTTTTAAAATGATTAGTACTTCTACCGTTTGGAGTGAATATTATAGCCAAATTGGGTAAGTACTTGTACCCTGATCAGGTCTGTCCAGCTTTCCCTTGAAGTGGATTTCTGTAGCCTGTGAAACCATCTACAGCAAACTTCGCTCATAGAGAGGTATATAATTTGTTCAGTGGAAACGTGATGGTAATAGAATTCTTCATCATCAAGGCTGTGTAAGAGGGCGTGTCTATTTCCCTAGCGGTGAGTTAACATGATGATTACAATAGTCCTTTAGCTGGTTAACCATGCTCCATGACTGAAATATGAAGTACATTTCTAACTGGTAGGATGATTGTGTTCACTAGATATATTAATTTTCCAACAGTATATCTATTTTCACTATGTTTACTGCTAAGGATGGTAATTTGTTATTTTAACAAAAAATCAGTATTAACCTCTTATGATACTGAATCCACTAATGACATAGTTGAATGAATGTTCATGCAGGCTCCTGACCATTTATGAACAGATATAATTTGACCGTTAACGAACTACCTAAACATCCATTAATGATATATATGTATAGAATAGTACTGTTTTTGCCCCTCTGTATTAATAAATAGATGTTAATTGCTATGCCCCTCCATCCCTTTCTTAAACTACAAGCTTTATTTTTATGCCCCCTTCAAAGAAGAGAGGGCATATTGCTTTGCTGCTGTATGTCTGCATCTCTGTCAGTCATTCTGGCAACAGTTTCCATTCATTTTCTTTGCAGAGGTTGCACATATTGAAATGAAATTTGGTATACAGATTTATCATAATGATATTTAGGTCAAGTTTGATTTTAGGTACTATGGAGTATCATTTTTGAAATATTTATGACCCATGGACGTAGAAAATTTCAAATAATTTGCAGTTTCCGTTCATTTTCTTCGCAGAGGTTGCACTTACTAACATGAAATTTGATAAACAGATAAATCTCAATAATATTTAGGTCAATTAAGATCTATTTTGGGTACGATCAAGTAATTTTTGACAGAGTTATGCCCCTTGCACTTCTAAAATTTCTAATTATGGAGAAGACTTACATGGGCATTGCCTGCTGCCTAATCCATTTATGTAAATGTATATTTGCATAATAAAATATGTTCAAATCAAATCAAAATTTCTAATTATTTGCAAGCATGCAGTTTCTGTTCATTTAATTCATTGCAGATGTTTTCAAGGGAGGGGGACATAAGTGTTTCACATGCATCTCTTGTTCTTAATAGAAATTTGATTCACTATGAGATTCATTATGTAATTCTTTTTAATGAAATATTTGGTTTTTCAGTAGATAACTGTAGAAGTTAATTAAACCTTTAGGTTTCATATTCAGTAAGGATGATAATGCAGATCGAATGATTAAAGTACCGATGTACCAATCTGACCAAAGTTTTGGAATGTACGTTTAAGTCAATAAAGTCCATTGAATTTTCAAACCTCTCAGACATCCTAAAGTGGTGTTCCAATTAAGAACCAGATACCTAATTGCTACTTTCAATTATTTCCAACCAAAGCTGCAGGAAGAAAGAAAAATCTATACCCAGGAAAGTGAGATTAATGTCTTGACTTTTGAATGGCACTGTATGAGTTTGACTGGCCACACATCAAATCAAGATGTCCCCAGAGAGGGTAGGGTTTCACCTTATTTATGTGCGGTATAAACTTGCCCTTCATATATACAGAGACATATTGGTCCAAAAGGCGAGATACTTCTGTTGAGACAGATCGAACTGTCTTGAACAGATTAAAAAGGGTCCAAAATTGAAAATAATGAATTTTTCCCCAATTTTTGGTTGATTGACTTGTCTGTGCTACCTATTACAAGGATGACTACACCTGTGTCCAAACCAATCAATGTGGTCTTCAGTCAAAACTAAAAAGATATTCATCTATCTCCAAGATGACTGTTTTCTGAGAAGTATCTTGGATTTATTTAAGAATTGAAATGGGAAGGAAATGATGCTAGACAAAAATTACTGAAACTTGGCACATGGATTGAATACACTGTACAGAGCAAAGACAGTGAAGTGTTAGGGTATTAATCAGTGTTGTATCACTTGGATGAGTTCATGATATTATTGTGGACATGCATGGCATTGCGCTGCTGCCTGGTGTGTAGATGGAGGGAGCCAGTTGCCAAAACATGCAGTATTATTGTTATATTTGTGTCTTCCCATTAAGCCTGAGATGTACAATGTGTAACAACAGTTCAGAGAGTGGACCCTCAGTATGCAAGAAATACATACCACCTCAGCACCTTATGAACAGATTCTATAATTTTTTTATTCGTTTAATTCTGGGGATTATCATTTTTCATGTCTCGGTATGGATTTCAAGAGAAGTTTATAAATTCTTATGGAGGGTGACAGTTTTTTGAAATTTGAGGAATTTACCTCAAGTTCTGAAATATTGGAGTATGGCTCTGTACACAATTTATGAGTCTGGTGGAGAAATTTTTGAACTGAATGATGCTGGGGATAGTGGTGGGAATATTGGTGTGAGTAATGACTATAAAGTCCTTAGATTAATTCATACAACTAATAATTTAAAATCTAATTAATTAAGCCAACCTTGAGGTTTTTGTTTGGCTGACACTCCAGCTTGTTTTGTATAAAGCCATAGCTGGATCATAAAATTTGATTTGAATTGTAAAGAAATGCATGATATTGTCATGGTCAGGTGTGTTAATTCAGTATCTGGTATTTGGTTTTGATATTTTGACAACTTATTGCCATGGACCATATTATCCATATTATATTAGGCTAATTTCATTCTTCCTTTCTCTGTGGGTTAAAGTTTACTTTTACTTACTCTCTCTCTGTCTCTCTCTCTCTCTCTCTCTCTCTCTCATGCACTTAATGAAACTTTGCTTGATTGGAGAATTCATTGTCTTGTAAATGTCACGCAAATGTTCAGAAGACAGTAGCAAGTTAATGTTAATTTAATCTGCTGAGTTCTTAATTTGACTAATGACTGAATGTTCATTGAATTTGATTTGTAAGACCCAAGATTTATTTGCAAATTAATGTTGGGTGTACATGCTTATAGCATAATGATAGCAATACCAGACTCACAAAATTTTGATCAATACAGGAATAAGACATTTATTTCAAGTCACTCTATATCTAAACGTCATCCAGTTATGGTTGCATATTTTGTCCTCAGGTGATTTTGCTGAATAAAATAGAAGTGGTAGAGAAGTTCATTTGGTTTGAGCTGTGTGCATAGAATTGCAAAGGAGTAGTATTTTGGTCATTGCTTTAGGTCATCTAACCAAGGTCATTAGGGGCTGATTGTAATTAATCTCAATAAGTTCATGACAGTTCATACAATATTTTGTTCTGAAATACCATGAGCATATTAGGTTCTTCTAATTTCGGTATTGTTTCACAGAAATACTTACATGTCAAACATTGTGATTTTTAAAGCTTTATTCAGTAACTTTTTTTGTTTAAATATTACAGATTTACTTTACATTTTAACAAAATCTTTGTTAGAAAATATTTGTGCATGATACAATGTTTTTTTTCCTCAAAACTTTCAGATGTCCTTAAAGCCTCCCAGTGCCTCCCACGAGGAGGATAGTTCATTGGACGGCTATGACCCTGGTCAGGAAGCCACAGCCCGCTCGTCCCCCTATCACCTGTCGGATGGGGCCCTCTCTGGTCACACAGAGGAACACTGCACCTGGGACAGGCAGATAGAGTACATCCTGGCCTGCTGTAGCTTTGTCAATGGAATAGACACATTTCTTTGGTTTCCAAAGACAGCAGCATCCTATGGAGGAGGTATATCACATGATTGACGGATTGTTAAACCAATTTAAATGGTCCTCTGAGATTTGCAAGTTTTGTATTTTCATGTTATTAAGATTTCTCATTTCATCCTTAATGGGTTTTAATGTACTGTGGAATCATTTAATATCATGTGGGACAATTTTCATGGATTTTTAATTTTTGTCAGGTTCTTAAGGAGGAATTTCATAGATTTACTAGTATGAATAATGATTTTATACTATGTTTCTTAATGCATAGGGGACGTAAATTCGTTGTGAAATAGATATCTTCCAAAAATATAGCCACCATAAATTCTAATGATCTCACAGCATATGTTCCAAAGTAAGGTTGTCCATAGTCAAACTGAACATTTCTCTGTAGGTGTATTCTTTGTGATTTACCTGTTACTGACTCTGACCTGTGGATTTCCAATACTTTACATGGAGACTATACTGGGACAGTATGCTAGAGGGGGCCCAGTCATATCCTGGGATGTGATACCAATGTTCAGAGGTAAGCTATGTCCTGGTGAGCTTTGTAGCTTAGTGGCCCCCTGTTTGCATATGTATGGACTTCTAAACTTTAATGAGGAGTCAAGTTTTTTTTCTGCAAAGTAATTTGGCCCATTGACATCCTTCCTTTTGGCTTTTCTGTATAAAAGAAAGGAGAGAAGATGAAAGGGAAGCATGGAATGCTGTCTCTGGAGATAATGCATCAAATTTGATCAAGTGAAATGAGGCAGTGATCAAGTGACTAAGATCTTTGTCAAGGAATCAATTTGTTATAGTGCCTGACCGTCACCATCTTCTGGCTTTTTCCACCATGATATTGCATCTTTGTGTAGATGGGAATTTCCTGACGAGAGAATTGACCTGGTTCCTGCAGCTGGAATGCTGTTTTCCTCCAGTTCACTTTACCTAATTTTTGATCCCTGACAAAGCAATGCTATATGTCCTTATATTGGACCACTTAGCGATTATGTTGCATTTCTATCTCTCTCCAACAAGTTTTATTGTATCTCATGACAATTGATATACTTAATTGAGTTGTATCATTTGTGTGTGATATCAATTCAAGTGCTAAACATTAATGTTGGTCATGTCTGGGATTTTATTCAAAATTAGTCTGTATGCCTATGGTCATCCTATAGAATTTATATTTACAGTAAAACTCTGTTATAGCGAAGTTCTACGGACCAGTGGATTTACTTTGTTATATATCCGTAATTGTTATATCCTTTTAACAAACTCATAATGTTTTCTTTCAACAGACTACAGTTTTTGCTGATTGAGGCTTAGAATGAAAAAACCTTCTTTTGATACCTATAATGATCGGATTAATTGAAATATTTACGAGAAAATAAATTCATCCAAACTATTATGTTGAATAGTAGTGAAAACTTTTTCAACTTTAAAGAAATTCGCTATAAAAGTGTTAATTTCGTTATTATTCACCTATATAGGAGTCAAAATCAGTTCGCCATATTTGTAAATTTGTTATATCCGAATGCGTTATAACTGTAAAATTTTACACAAATTATTTTCGAATTTTGCCGATGGACTCAAAAAAACTTTGCTATATCCGATATTTCACTCTATCCGTGTTCGTGCTAAATGAGTTTTACTGTATCATGTGTATTATGATGATGATGATGAATTAATTAAAAAAAGATTGTAAATATTGATAAATAATTTTGAAGAAAAATTGAATTTTTGTTGACAGGACTTGGAGCATCTGTGGTGATTGTGTCAACCTTTATAAGCCTGTACTATGGAACACCAGTTATGTGGGCAATGTACCTTCTGGTCCAGCCCATACAACTAGCCAGTACCTGTAACACTACTGGAGGTAAGAGAGGATGCATTGATTAGCAAAGTGTATTGGCGGAAGAAATTTCCACCCAAATCCCTTTGAAATTTGATTTATAGCTGTAATAGGAAATAAACATGTAAACTGTTGATTACAAATAAGTCAAACACCCTACTATCACCTCCATTAGTTTTTTTCTGATGATACATGTACTTATCATGTAGTAAAGTTGACCATATTTCTTGATTCATATACATTCAAATCCAGTTTTTTAAAGATCAAAGATTTTAACACAAATCAGAAGCAATTTAGACATGAAGCAGAATGACCACATGTTCACCTGAACAAGATTATACATATACATGTTATTAGTAGAATCTTAAGATTAATGTATTTTTGATTGACCTTTATTTAGAGAATTTCATTTTGTTTTACTTTCAGTTAAAAAAAAATTGGTTACAACACATCTTCAATTCAGCAATATTTGTATCAGTTTAATAATTGACACCAGGGTAGCACACCTTGTTTTCATGGGTACGCTAACAGTGTCATTTGATAGGAAGCAGTATCAGTGATTTGCTAATAGAGAACTAAACTTCAGCTCAGTGAAATCATTTAAAAAATGTTACATAACATATAACATATGAACAGTTTGATTGTATATTTACAGACTTCATTTTAACGAGGCCGGGTCTAATTTGTTCTGCCCTAGATTTTTGAATGAAATTTTTTACATGAATTTCTACTGAGAAAATTATTATTTTAAGATAGAAAAATAAGACATTTACCACACCGTTTGTTTAAGGGGTCATCCCAAAGTTTGTTAATTTTTAACATAGGACCCTATGGGATTTTGATCAATTTTGCACATTTTTTACAATTTTTTTAAATTTCTGCCTTAGGGATTATTATTTCTGTTCTACACATTAAAGTTATTGCTAAAAGGCATCAAATGGTTGAATAAAAAAAACCTGTTACCTCCTGGTTTATTCCAGGGGTCTTATCAAAGTTGTTTTTTTGAATGCCCAATTTCCCAGTTTGTCAGATAATAACTATTTTTTATTTGACAAAGGCGGATATGGTGATCTCTATAGTATTATTAAAACATTCAGACATATTTAAGTAATAAATAAATATATAACATCACATATAAGGGTCATTAATATAAAATACATGGTTACTGTTTTGAAATATATGAATTAAGCTATATTTAGGCGGGTTAAGAAAACGTGACAAAGGACAAGGCTTGCTGAACCCTCTTCACATTTTTGACTCGAGCCCAAATATAGCTTATACTTCGAGACATTTATGTTTTTCCACAATATAATATCAATTTTACGCATCAAACGAGCTATTTTCAACAAATTTTGCTGAATATCTGCTGTTGAAACTATCACGCCATGGCGTCAACAAAGCAAAAAGATGACATCACAATACAAATGAAACGCTGCACAAAAGCATGCGTACTCGTTCTGTACTCGGCCTCGTTAAATTCAGGTTTAATGAGCATTATTGCTGCCATCAAAAAGTTTTCAAGTTCAAACTAATTATTTTGTGAATTGTTTTGATATTTTTTTCTACTTACAAACTTGTTTTGAAAAAAAAAGGTGAGACACAAAGTAAAAGGAAAATCCACTTGATTTTACAAGATATTTTGAGGTTTTTTCTTGTCAGCATGAAAACTTTTTTTGGGAATTTTCAGACATTCCTTGTTCTTCAAACATCATGCAGGACAAAATGATCTTAACTTCCAACATTTCCAAAAGTTCACCAAGTACAGGAGTGACAAACCTGCTAACAACCTCCCAGAACCTCTACCTATAGTAAGTGTTCTGCATGACCCTGGCTCATACTCACTTTGAACTGAATTCATGATATTTAGAAGTGCATTGAGTTTTTCTTGGATAGTGATTTATTTGAAAATTCATGTAACTGTGGTTTGTGTTTTAAAATCTCAATGAGTTATGCAAGTGCTGCACTGACATTTACGAATTACATTGTATTATGTATTCATCTCTTTTCAGTAAAGATGTATTGCAAGTATCTGAAGGGATAGGTCACAGCGGCCATCTTGTTTGGTACTTTGTTGTCTGCCTTGTTCTATTTTGGTCTTTAGTATTTACCATCCTCATCCTGGGACCAAGATCTCTAGGAAAAGTAAGTTATTTATATTTCTGTAATATTTTGATTATTTTTTTGTTCAAGTTTATTTGAGTGACCTTGCTTTAATAGACTCTGGTTTCTAGATTTCTTCAAATTAGTTGTTGATGTTTTTGAGTGATTCTTTAAAATGAGCAAAAATATCAAAATCAATATTATTTTCAAAACTTCGATATTACTTGTATGTTCCAAATCAACACTTATTTATATGTTTTAAGGAGGTATGTGACACCTTAATGTAAATGGGACATACTTCCTTTCAACATAATAAAATTAATTATAACATAAAAAAGATAGTGCCTTTTTTGGAGCGTAACAGTTGAAATTGACACACCAAGAAAACCATTGTCAACCAACGCAAAGCGGAGGTGACGATGGTTTTTGAGGGGTGTCAAGTTCAACTGTCACCTAGTAAACAGGCACTTTTTATTTTACTGATTGTCTTAATTTTAAAGAAAACTTTAACAAAATTTTTAACGTGAATTCCTCTGCAAACTGTGCACGCATAATGTACATGCATGGAACAATTTGTTTTATTATACTTTCATGTTAAATACTGAACTCTGATTGGATTAGACGCAGTTGGTAATCCGTTCTATTACCTCAGCATTAGCAACACACTTGGCAACGGGTAACACAAAGAATTGTTACATGCGCGTAAATTATGTGCGTACGGTTCACCGTAGAATTCACTTCATTTATATATAAAAGCAGTAAAATTTTCTTTAAAATTAAGACATACAGTATAATAAAATAAATAGTGCCTGTTTGGAAGGGTAACTGTTGAAATTGACACCCCTCGAAAAGTATTGACAATGGTTGTCTGGGGGTGTCAATTTCAACAGTTACCCTCCCAAACAGGCACTATTTATATAGTGTTACCCGTTGTGAAGTGTGTTGCTAAGGCTAAGGGTGATAGAACAGATTATAAACTGCATCTAAACCAATCAGATTTCAGAATTTAACTTGAAAGTGTAATAGTATACAATACTCATTATATCTAACACTATATATATAAGTATAATTTGGTTTAAGTGTTGGTTATTGATTTTTGTGTCATATGAGTTTAAAACCAGCTGAATTTTTTTCTCAAATATTTACTATATATTATTAAGAAGCATCCACACATCTGAGGGCTAAGGCTTTCCAAAGTTAATTCTATGTTCAAATCGCCTGCTCATGTAGGTTTAGGAGACATTGAAATTTTGAGAAAACAAACGCCAATTTTCAATTTTATATTTTTATTGCGTCGAGCGAAGCTCGAAAGCCATCTAGGGATCGTATGTCCGGAAGTTACATTTTTAGGAGCCAAACAACTCAAATGAGTGCAAAGTTTTCGTATGTGTTTGAAGAAAAATAGATGACACTTCAATTTCGAGCAGAACTGTACGTCAACAAAACAAGTTTGCAGATTCGAAATGGTTGCCGTCTTTAAAAATGTTCTCATTTTATTGGAAACAATATGTCTCAGTTTCAGCCGATGAATACGCTAGCACCGAGACACATGCCATAGCTGAGCTTACATACTCAATTTGGTTATGAAATGTACTAGCCTGCAAAATGGATTATTTTGTATCCATATCGAAAATTGACAATGCACAAATGTTTGATCTTGTAGAAACAAAACTTCCTAATCTAGCGATAAGTACCTCTACAACCAAAAGTTATAGTGAACTACTTTCACTTTGTAAACAACGTGAATGGGTGCAATTGGCAATCCTCGGCTGATTTGGCTACGCTTCGAGTGCGATCCGAGTAGTTTCGAGTGTGAATGGGTGCTTTCTTTTATCTACCCCTGATCTTTTCGGCCCGTGTCATTTGAACCCTTGTGAATTTTAGATGAAATCGATAATAAGAGACAGAGTGGTTATCAGCAGTATACAATATATAAAATTAAAACAATAATAATTTTAATATTAATTTCATATAAATAGAGAAAACAAATCTAAAAAAAATTTTAACTCCTAAGATACATGTATTTCTATAAACTTAAATTTTCAATTGAAATTCAAAACTTTTTAAGAATTAGGGGAGCAAAGAACTATATATGATATTAGTCAAATTCGGCCCCCATAATTCGCTATTTTTAAAATCATTCAGGTACATTAATTTGTTGTGTTAATTTATAAAAGAGTTGATATAAAATATGTGTTTCACCTATTTATTTGATATATATGCACTCACTGGCAGTATATGACGTCAAAAGTGACGCTATTTTTATAATTCAATCAAAATCAGTCAAAAATTGACATTTTTCTTATCTTTTTTCGAATGGGAATATAGAGCGACTCTTTGAACAAGAACGAACTTTTTGTCACTTATAAGTATTGGAGAGATACATCTTTGGTGAAAATATTTTGTTTGTTCAAGCAGTTGCTCAACTGCTTCAAAACAAGTCGTTTTATGCTAGAAATGAGAAAATGGCGGGAAAAGGTAAACTTTATGATGTCATATTTTGAAATTGTGGGCACTAAAATGAAAATTATGAAAAAACTTCAAATGTATATTTGTACAAATAAAACAAAGAATTACAGTAAAATGACAATGTTCATTTAAGGGGGCCATTTTAGGCTCAAACCATATGTAGTCCTTTGTAATGAATTGTAATTTTATTAGTTATGTGATAAATAACATTTTCTATTTTTTTTTAAAGTTGACTAATGTATTTAAAAAAATTTTTTTGTTTATTTTCGATAATTTATGAAAAAAATATCAGCTTTTGAACTTGGTCATTTTGGGCAAAATATTGCATATAGGGTACCCTCATTGTACGGATAAGTCCTCCTACAGTTTTCAAAATAGGAAGTTGTTCTTTTGCAGATCAATTATACATATATCAGAGGTATGCATATTGCTAGGATTTTGATTTTCGATAATTTATAAAAAAAATACCAGCTTTTGACCTTGGTCATTTTTTGGCAAAATATTGCATATAGGGTACCCTCATTGTACGGATAAGTCCTCCTACAGTTTTCAAAATAGGAAGTTGTTCTTTTGCAGAACAATTAAACATATATCAGAGGTACGCATATTGCTAGGATTTTGATTTTCGATAATTTATGAAAAAAATACTAGCTTTTGAACTAAGTCATTTTGGGCAAAATATTGCATATAGGGTACCCTCATTGTACGGATAACTCCTCCTACAGTTCTCAAGATAGGAAATTTTTCTTTTGCAGATCAGTTAAACATATATCAGAGGTGTGCTTATTGCTAGGATATTGGTTACTGATACATTGTAATTTATGAAAAAAATACCAGCTTTTGAATTTGGTAATTTTTTGGCAAAATATTGCATATAGCGTACCCTTATTGTACGGATAACTCCTCTTACAGTTTTCAAGATAAGAAGTTGTTCTTTTGCAGATCAATTATACATATATCAGAGGCATGCATATTGCTAGGATTTTGATTTTCAATAATTTATGAAAAAAATACCAGCTTTTGAAGTTAGTCAATTTTTAGCAAAATATTGCATATAGGGTACCCTCACTGTACGGATAACTATTACTACAGTTTTATAGATAAAAAGTTGTTCTTTTGCAGATTAATTGTACATGTATCAGAGGTGTGCATATTTCTAGGATTTTTATTTCTGATTATTTATGAAAAAAATACCAGCTTTTGAACTAAGTCTTTTTTAGCAAAATATTGCATATGGGGTACTTTATTTCACTGGATTTTGGTTGACATGGATTATGGATACAGTTCGCATAAAAGAAAACCCGGTTAGCTGTCACATTGACAGCTTTTCACTTGTTAAAAAAATTATTTAGGTTTTTACTCTTCAAATTAACTTTAACTCGACGCCATTGTGGCCCTTCAGGCCTTTGATTTCTAGTTTGATTTTACTTCTTGCAACTAAAATGTTGCAGTTTGTAGAAATACAAAAAGCTTGAATACTCACATTATTTGAATTAATAATTGGTTGAAATTTTTTTTGGTTTAAATATTATTGCCCCCCATGTAGGTTTGTATTTTGAAGGTGATGAAAAGTAGAATTAACTTTATGCAGCCGTAAATATAACCTATATAGAAAGAAAGGGGATTTGTGCAGTTGTTTCTTAGTAAAGCTGTAATTAAAGAATGAATTAACAGTAGGGATTGAAGCAACCTGCTTGAAGTGAATTGGAATGAACCAATATACTGATGCAATGAATGAAATGGCATCTAGCATGATCAAACAGCAGTAAATAATGAATGTGACAAAAAGTACCAAATGTACGATAATGAGTTTTTTATTCAATAGAATTACATCATGTACAGTGCTATTAATCTCATGATTGCCAGATTCCACATGAACTAAGGAAAAAATAGGAGGAATGACTAATGACTTTTGTTTGATATAACAGAAATAACAAATATTATGACATCAAGTTTGTTGTAGTCAATACAGTGTACATGAACATAATACTTCCTTCATTATAATTTTAGCTTTAGTTGAACTATATTCACAGTTTAAAAATGGACTACTTAAGGTATTACATGATGTTGACTGAGAATCCTCGATCTCCACAGTGATGAATACAGTGTTAAATAATGAGCAATATATATATTTCTGTATTTAAATCAAAACCACATGCATAAGATGTGTTTATGTATTAGTTACCATTTAATATATCTGTAATAAAATGCTGCAGATATATATACAAAAATTCTACTTCCTTTGAAATTGATATTTCTCAGAATTGGATGTTGATCAATATCATAGCTATGACATTAAATGTAATGCATTAGATTACCTTACACAGAACCTCTATCCAATTTTTATGCCACCCTTCGAAGAAAAGAGGACATATTAATTGCATTACTGCTGTCCTTCTAACTCTGTCTATTGAGCTCAACAGTTTCCATTCATTTTTTTTTTTGCAGAGGTTGCACATATTGAAATGAAATTTGATGTACAGATTTATCATAATAATATATAGGTCAAGTTTAATTTATCCATGTGCGTCACTTTCCCTGGGTCGACTATGGTTTGTATTTAATTAGTGTTCTGCACCCGTGGAAAATACTGTAACAGCCATATGAATCTTTGACCACACCCACGCATCTAAATTCGTTGTGTTGTCAGTGAAAATTACAACACTGCACTGTTCAAATAACACTTTATATTCAACGGTTGGGCTAAGATTCTTTATATTCTTATGCAAACAATCAAAAATATCATAAAACACTTAACAAAAGACAAAAATATATATATTTTATAGTATGGGTACTGGTATTCTAAAATTAATGAAAAATGCTTCTCACTCCTGCTGTTCTTTCTCAACACGGTTTATTGTACAGAAAAAAACCCACGGAATTCTCTCCAAACACTCCACACCGGATTTCATCTCACACAGACAAAAATAGACGTAGGGCACACAAGTCCTAAGACTTTTTGACGAACACCACTAAGGTTCTTACTGAAGGACACACCTTCTCTCGTCAACGACCTGGCAAGAACTAACATGTGACGAAACAAGTCTAACAGTCATTGACTAGCTGACCATAGCAGTTACTCACAAAAATAAATGAAAACTAATAACACTTTAATTCAACATAAATTCAAAATTGTGACAGTGGTATATGTGACCTATGAACTGTTAAGGCAGTTATTAATTTTTTATTTTTTACCTGGGTGGTACATGTATATGTGACTTGTGAACTGTTAAGGCAGTAATTAATTTGGTATTTTTTACCTACTAGGTGGTATATGTGACCTACATGTATGGCCTGTTAAGGTACTAATCATTTTGGTATTTTTACCTAGGTGGTATATTTGACTTATGGACTGGCACAGATCCTGGCAGTGTCCCTGATGATCCACTTCTGTTCACAGGAGGGGGCGATTCTGGGGGTGAAGTTCTTCCTGAATATGAAATGGAACGTTCTAGGTAATCTGGAGGTTAGCGCACTTTACTGTTACACAAAGCTTATATCATTTAACTGATTAATGTCATTGTCTCCTATAATAGAAGAAGTCAGAGGAAACAAACAGGTTCATGACCAAAGTGGAATTGCAATCAAAATCTTTATCTTCATATTTTGTCAATTTACTGATTATGAAATTATAGATCTCTATGATTATTTGCTGAACTTCCTCTTAGTAATTAAAACATTCTGTGTGGTTCAAATACACAAGAATAGCAAAGATTTTTGTTGATGAGTTGCAAGAGTAAAAGGTGTTTATCAGAATTCATGCTTGGTGATAAGTCTAAATTTTTTATATGCATTACCAACTAATATTCATTATAATTGATGAAGAACTTGAAATGGGTAATATCCCCCCCCCGAAAATAGTAAATATATGCATGCATGAATTATTTATTTTCAAAATGTAGAATCATCACTTGATGCCTTTGAACTGTTCAGATTTCAGGGTCATCTCTAAGACCTGGGAGGCGGGGAATTCCCCCACCTATAATGCCTTAATTACCTGGCTATTTTTGCATTTCAAACACAATGTACCGTATTTTTCGGGGCATATGTCGATGTGGGGCATAGGCCGAATTGCTAATTTTTAGATAAAATTCAAGAAAAATCCTTAGACTAGCCTAATTGGGGGATAAGCCGATTTTCAATCGATGATTACTATAGTGAAAGTATGACCGCTGATTAAGAAAGTCACCATATTAAGTATATACTTTCAGAATATCGATGTAGAAAGTCAAAAAGTAATTAAAGTTATTAAATTTGCTTAACATATATATTTCAAGCAATTTTTAAAAATTAATCTGTGTTTTTGTGGCTGTTTGGTCTCTTCCGTATTCGTCGGTGTATCGTTGTGTATCGTAATTTTACAAAGTGTAAATTTAATTGCAACACCAACCTCCGTGGTTCTGTCTGGTGAACTAAGTATAATATTTTACCAAACCTTTTATATTTTATTAATACCTTATTGCTAAATCTCATTTAATCAAGTTATACTTTGAAAGCTACTTGTAAATACGGGGTATGACGTCCATTAGCTCAACACGTGGTTTCATATCCAAATAGAGTTATCCCCCGTAATCACTATGAATGAGAAAACGAAATACAAAACATAAAATATTTAATTTGTGTTCTTTCCATTAATTAATTAATTAGTGACTTGCCGTTATGCAGAGAAGTTGTAATGTTAAAAACACAGTTCATGCAATGAAGTGTAACGGTGTACACTACGTGCCCCCAGGCTGTGTTTTAGTCACGGGTTTTACACCTTTGTATATACACACGACACCAGAATACCATTATTTCATCCAACAGAAAATTAATTGTAAAAACACATAGCATTTGATTTATTCTACACCCAAAACCAGTGATTCCTACGAACGCAGATATGAAGAATTCACCAAAATTCCGTCATATTACATTCTACCCGGTTTTGTTTTCTTTTTTACTACGCAATAATAGTTTCCAGGGTTCATACACGAACGTGGGAAAAAAATTCTTTTGATTGGGATTGTAAAGAAATACCTTGTACAGTACTGTACATTTTATTACTCACGATGTCATTACAAAAATTATCAACGGGACAACTATCGAACAATAGTTCAAACGGATGAAAAAAAACCAACCCTCATAATAAATTGCTACAACAGTACAACGGATAAAAACAGTGGATTTTATATTTTACTGTTAAATTTTTTTAACTTTGAATCTAAGAATAGCCGATCCCGGGGGATAGGCCGGGGCTCGCTCATCGGAGGAAAAAAATACCGGCCTATGCCCCGAAAAATACGGTAGCTATAAGCAAGACCCCCAGACCCCCCTTCTACTTTTTCATTTCCTCCTTCTACTTCAATTTTTAGAGACAACCCTGGGATTTAGACTTATATTTGCTAGGTGCTTTGTCCGGGGCATATCTTCTTTCTCCTTGGCCCAATCTGGCTCAAGTGCCTTTGGATAAAGCGTTCAGTGACCTTGAACCATGTTTCTAGGTCATAGCAGAAATTATATATAAAATCCTTGTACTGGGAATATCTTCTCTCTCCTTGGTCCAATCTGGCTCATAATTTATTCCTCCTTGGTCCAATCTGGCTCATACTTTTTTCACAGAGTGTCTATGGTTAGAGGATGTGCAGTGACCTTGAATGAATTTTGGAGGTCAAGGTCATATTTGACCACGCAAATTTTTTTAGAGCATATATACTTTCCACTTAGCCCTATTTGACTCATACTTCACATACACTTTTGAGTAAAGGGTGCTTATGACCTTGAACCAATTTTCAAGGTCAGTTGTGAAGATGATACAAGAATTATAAGAAAAATCCTTGTTTAGGGCATATCTTCTCTTCCTTTGCTCCAATCTGGCTCATTCTTAAACAACATGGTGTCTATGATCGAAGGTTATACAGCAACCTTGAATGATGTTTGCAAGTCAAGTGTCAAGGTCATGTCAGATCACACAAAAGTCCTTTTTTGAGAGCATTTATATACTCTCCACTTAACCCTATTTGGTGAATACTTTACTTAAACAGAGCTTTCTGGTTAATGGTGTGCAGAGATCTTGAACCAATTTAATGTGAAGGTCATGGCAGATCTCTTTATAATCAGTTTTAGACTGTAGATTATTTCTCATTTGCTTAGTCTTGCTCAGAATGAACAAAACTGCCTGTATATAAGGGGTAACGAGATTGAATTAGAAGTTATATGCCAGCTGAAAAATTTTAAGTTATAGGTCAAGTTCAAAAAAAAATCTTTGAAATTCTTTTCATCCCATTGTCCATTAATTATTAAAGCGGGGCCCTTTGAGATGGTCACCATCTTAATGTTGTCTAGTTATGAACAATTATGGAATTTAGCAACCTTGTGCTATAAATAAGATACGTAAAACATTGTCCTTGCTTTTAAGAAGTTGTAGGTTATGGCCAGTTTTAATAAATATGTGTCACAAACTTATAAGTACCTTATGTATTATAAGTATAACTATTGACTAAATTGTTGGTTGAGATCTAATGTTGTATATGTCAGTAGAAAGATATATGTCAATTATTGCAAGGAACATTTATGTATTTCAATGGCAGAGGTTTGGCCGTATCAAAAATTGTTCTCTGATTGTAAATTGTTAGCTCACCTGAACCAAAGGCTCAAGTGAGCTTTTCAGATCAAGATTTGTCCGTTGTCAGCCATTGTCATTGTTGTCATCGTTGTAAACTATTTTCATCTTCTTCTCCAGAACCACTGCGCCAGAAAATCTCAAACTCATGTGGAAGCAAAAGCTCAAACTTGTTGGGAAGCGATGTGGCCCGTAGCCTCTTGTTGATTTTAGTGATGGCACTCATTCTTTAGATAGTAATACAGACTTCATTAGTATCAGTCAATCTTTATACTGAATAAAAAAGGCAGTGTCTGACATTTGACAGGCTTGGGTGGATGCAGGGAAGCTGATGTTTGTCTCGCTAGGCCTGGGCACTGGCTCCATTACATCGCTGGCGGGGTACACACACTTCCACAGCCATTGCTTCAGGTAATTAGTGCTTACAATCAATTCCCTGAATGCTTTTAGGTTATATATATAGGGTTTTATATTAGTCTAAGAGCATATGTTTTATTTGACATATTTCAACATGGTAATTACCAGTATTGTAATTGAAATTATAAACGTGTTCTGTACTTAATCTGTTATGTGAAAGACGTACTTGTTTTTCAAGGAACTCCTTGCTGACTATCATGGCCCATTTGGTTGGTATGCTGATCAGTGGGTTCATTACTTTTGCTGCCCTGGGGATCAATGGACATACCGACAGTGACTCCATCAATGGGGAAAACATGACAGGTATCCAGGAAATTATTGTAGATTCCTCATATTTAATGTTAATTAGCACTTGATTTCACAACCCTATCACTTTGTATCAAATTGAGAGCACAGAACTTGTTATGATTCCATTATAGTATACAGCTATAATAAGAATTAAAGTGAGATTGCAGAGTCTAAAAGGGGAATTTCTTAGATTTAACATGGACATTGATTCCTCACATTTAATTAGGAATTTACATTATTTGGTGAAATTGTAATTGGATCAGTTTTTTAAGCTTCAAGCATCTGCAATGCATTTAAGTAAATTATGGTTACAGTGAAGTGACAGGGACTAGCAATTTTGATTCATTGTTAAATTACTGTAAACAGGGAATTATTCGCCCTTGTTTTATTTTCACCCCTTTTGTTCTCGTGTGAGCAGGTGAATTTAAGACTGGGCAAATTCCAACGTTCCAAGTTATCTCTTTAGTACACAAGTGTGTCTTGGTGAATTTGAGACGGGGTGATACCGTTTGCAAATGTAGAAGGGTGAAAATAACACAGTGCAAAAATAACCCTGTATACAGTATTTAAAATTATATTTAATAAGTTTGAATTACATTTAAGATAAGGGGGAATGAATCTATAACTGCAGTATGCATGAAATCCACATGCTTCAAATGCAAATCTTAATTGAACATTTTTCTATCTTGAAGTTCTTTTAAAATCTTTGGGTTTGGTTTTATTTCATATCTAAAGCACTCCATGGGAAATGTCCTATCATGATATACTGCAATATTTCTTAAAATAATGCCACTGGGAAAAGTGTTTTCTACATAAAAGCCACCATATACTTTGAGTTTTAGTACATGATGTCATTTTGATCTGTTCTGCAGGGCTTGACTTTGGATTCACACTTGTAACATCGGTCATCTCTAAGTCCAGTGATTCCAATATGTGGAAATTCCTGTACTTCCTGAGTCTTATTCTGTTTGGTGTGGGCACACAGTGTGTGTACATACAGAACATTGTGTCTGCTCTGCTGCACTTCCTGCCAGATAGATGGCGCTTCAGATGGAAGTTTAAATGCTCCATGTTAGCAGCAGTTTGTGTTGTTGCCATGGTGATTGGACTTCTGCTAGCATCACAAGTAAAGTATTTGATGGAAATATGTTTTGTTTTATAACTGGTTAATATTTTTAATAGTTCTAGTTGTAATACTGTATTTAATTTTTTGTAATGCACAACATTTGTTTCATACATCACAACATAACATGCTTAAGAAAATGTATAAATCGACATGTTTTATTTTTTTTTTTTTTATTAAGGCGTCGAGCTAATGCTCGATCATCTGGATTGGCAATCGTCCAAAAATTCATGCACTGCACCGCCTTTTTAATGCGCATAAAAAATAAGTTCCTTGAAGTATTAAACGTATTACAAGATTTGTATTCCTTTTATTCAACTAAATTGTGTACAAAAAAACCAACTTTGCCTCCCTGGTTATTGACAACTCATTGCATAAGTATAAATTAATGGCGGATGAATACAATAAGATGCAATGTAAACATTCACTAAAATATTATTTAAGTTTATCGCTTACATTTTGATTGGAGACTGTGCCCGATAGAAATAAAATTTGATATGTAAATGTATTTGTTATCGGGCATGGTCTCCAAAATAATTGTAAGCGATAAACTTATATAGAGACTTTGTTGCAATTAAAAAACACGATAATGCAGTTGGTTTGGTCGAGCATTTTAGATAGCACGTGTTGTGGATTCGTTTGTAAATAACCATAGCATAGGTAATCTTGTTTCAAACGGGAATTGAAATAAATAAAAGTATGTTTTATTATTATAATTAGGGACACACTGTTAATGTATTCAAATTATGAGCCTGTGAAATGTGCAAAGACTATTTAAAGCAGAAAGAAAATAATAAATTTTTTTTAACTTTGAAATTTCTTCGATTTTTGTTACCATGATGAGTTATTGTATTATAAACTCATCACTACCTATTTTATAACGAAATATACTGATAATTGTTTTTGAAACAGCACAAAACGTAATTTATTTCCTTTTTTATTCTAATATTATTTGACAAATGACTATATATATTAGTACAGAAATTCAAAATATTGATATCATTCTATATAAAAGAAAATGTCAGCTCGACGCCTTTGTGGCCGTTCCGGCCTTTGATTATAAATTACTTTCATTTGTTTTTAAAATGTATCTTTGGATAAATATAATATGACTTTGATTTTTACCCATATTACACAAATATAACATAACTTGGGAAAGTTTACATTGTCTTATAATTTGTTTCAAAGTTAAACTTAGGATTAGCTGCCCAAATTAAGTGTTTCCAATAGCATTCATTTGGTTTATTTTTATTCCTTGCATGAAAGAGCCATAATATATTAAACAATTAATAATAATAATTTAAAGCCTCCACAATTGTTCCTCTTTTCTACAATTTTTGTTGAAACTGTTGTTTGCATGTTTGATCGAGATATTTGATAATTTGTCTTTTGATTTTTTTATTGTATCTGTAGGGAGGGTTGTTTGTGTATTACTACTGCCAGCACTACGTTGGGAGACTGTCCCTGTTCATTATCACGCTCTGTGAGTGTGTGACTCTGGCCTGGGTGTACGGGGCTCAGAGACTCTGGAACAACGTGTCCGACATGACCGGAACCACGGACAGTCCCTGGTGGAAACTGACCTGGAAGTTTCTCACTCCCCTTGTTATCTTTGTAAGTGTGGTTTAAACGGTGATGGAGTTACCTCCCTTATACAGTAAAACACGGTTATAGCGAACACGCTTATAATGAATTGACGCTTACAGCGAAGTGAATTTCATTCCCCAAGTGTAAACTTGACAGATATAACGAATTACGCTTATAACGAAGTTAAATTGGCCGTCCCTGGGACTTCGTTATAAGCGTGTTTTACTGTACTCTGTAGAAGCTTCATTATGATCCAGAATAACTCTTTTCTTTTTTATTAACTCTAAATGATTTTATAAACTGTGCATATATGAGGTATATTCATTAGAGATATAAAAAATTGTCAAGAGTAAGTAAAGGAATTAGATGATCATGGGTAACAGTTTGGCTGACTATTTCAGAGCAAATAGATTACTATGAATTTTAAAAAAAGAATAGTTGTGTCCACAGTCCTTTGTTCAATTGATTTCTGACTGTACTTCTGTCCAGGTGTTGATTGTTTTGACTGCCTTCCATCATCACCCTCTCAGCTACATGCTTTATGAGTTTCCTCTGCTGTCCCACTGTCTGGGGTTGGTGATATCAGTACTGCCTATCATACCAGTTCCTGCATATGCTGTGTGGAGTGTTTGGAAGAAGGAAGGAAGTATCAAAAATGTGAGTCTCAGAGTCCAGTGTTCTCGCCGACCTTTTAGTATTTGTCATATATCGAGATGCCTGAACAAAATTACATGAATGGATTAAATAATATCTATTTAAAACATAGTTTGTACTAAAAAATCTAGGTATTTACTAATGAAACTCTAGTTTCAAGTGGAATAATTTCAAGATGTGTTAGTGGAAATGGTTATTGTCATAAATCAAACTTCTTTATTGGAGAGGAATTCCATGGTGCCATATAAACTTCTGTATTGGCCTTCGAACTGTGAGGAATCCAGGGCAAGGGTATACTCTGGTGATCAGTAAGTGTGGTACTTCTTCAGATTGTGTAAGAAACGTTGATAAAAGAAATCAGTCACAAATAATGTTTTGCATTAACTGTAATGACAATCTTAAGGATGCTTAACTTATCTGATCCTTAGATAAAACCTCTCATAAAGATGATGTAGTCAAAATTCAATTGTGTAGTTTGATTAAGCAAATCTGCAGATATTAAAAATGGCATCATTGATAAAAGTTAAAAATTTGGGTTTCTATTCTAGATGTAAATGTTCACCAAGAACAAACCTAGAATGGCTACATTATTAATTAATTATTAATTAAATAACAAAGAAACTTTAAGCTAAACATAAAAAAAATTAGTTTTTCTCACCTCATCAATATGTGGCCACTTATTTGCCACATGCAATCGAATGTAATCAACATTTACCATCAGCGGATAGATTTACGGAAAAATCCATGCATATACAATTCCACTTTAAAGCATTTTTGAACATTATGCTTTTATTTGATATATTTGAAACCATTATGGATAGATTAAAAAATCTTATTCTGATTCTGTAGACTTATAGTCATATCTCTGACCTATAGCTAGCTCCAAGAATTCTGTACTTAGCCCTGCAGGGTTTGTGTTTGGAAAATTGACCTCCAAGTGGGATGAGTGTCAGCTGAGAGCAGACTGCGCGCAAGCCTCACTGAACCCCAAGATGTGGCACTCTGGATATTGAATAGATAAATTAACTATCATTTGACAATTGTTCCTGTTTATTGGTGTGTACTGAATTTAAATGGACCAAAAATTAAGCCATTGATTGCTTTTGTCAAAATACAATTGAAACATCATGGATCTTTACTGCTGATATATATGTAAGTGCAATATATAAGCTGTGCATATACAATATGTTGTTGATTATGTCCTATATTTAGAGAGAAGATGAGAGATTCAGGAAAAAGAGTTTTGATATTGTATGATGGAAAATTTTTTTTCATTGTTTTTTAAAAATTGCCATTTGTCATGCCATTATTTGTTAGGAAGCCTCTCCTGCCTGTGTAAATTATAAATGTGCATTTCTCCAAGAGAATGATAGTACCAGTAGATTTTTATTAATGAAAATTAAAGTGTTCTTTATTTGGGTGAATGCATCATTGTGATCATGAAATCAATGCACTTTAGTGATGTATAAAACATTAAAAACGAATGCACCATATTGTGTAATGAAATGCCAGAAATCTTCTGCATGTAGGAGTTATTCATATTGTCTATGGAATCAAATCCACTATACAGATAATTGATTCATATGTCTACGATGCTAATAATAGTTTCAATATCACAATAAGATTCTATTGACTCGGATTGAATTTTTATTACAGAGGATTAAAACTTCAATCATAACATCATCTAGCTGGGGACCAGGTCAACTAGCCAATCAGGAACCAGGAAATGAACTTCCCGATTATGTAATATGCACACCTGACAATCACAAACCTGAGAATGCTTTGGCCATCCTCACCGCTAATTTGTTCATCCCAAATCTGACCAATCTCATTACAGCTCAGGTAAGAAAACGTAGCGAGTTTAAAAAATAGGGTATAAAATATGGATGAGAGATTGATCGAAAATGTACATTACTACCCAAAATCAATTTTTTCTATAAAGTTCAGTGAACTTGGTGAAAAATTACTCAAGAATGAGTGTTTATCTTTAATTAGTAATTAGTCTACATTACACTGCATGATTTGTCGCAAGTTTGATATTGGTTGCTTTTTGCATCAATCTCTTAATCAATATCTTAACTTGTTAAAATATCACTAACACTGTTAAAATTTGAGTGCACTAGCTGCTGGACAGATCTGTGTGACAGATTTTGATAAGCCATAAACTGTTATACTGTTATGCAGTAAAATTATAAAACTGTTATAAAATCTAGTTTTTTTATACTTCCATAAAAAACCTCTACATCACACCGCTTGGTAAAGAATATGTGTCTGGCAATTCGTACTTCTCAGGCATCTTAATTTTACAGATTTGTTTCAATTCAGTTTAAACAATAGTGAGGAAAATTAAGAAATAAGATTTGACAAGATCATTGTTGTCTTAATAAAGTTATAATTTCAGCCAAGAAATGTACATTGGGTCAACTAAATTTCATTAAGTATCAATTAATTAATAATTGAAACCCTTATACCATATAAGAAATTATTGATTTTATAACTGGTATATTGTTCATAAAATGTTATGAATCTGAGTCATTAATTCATTATTATGCACAAGGTATCTTTACATTCAACTGTGTTTTCATTTATTGAGCATGGATAAGTTACGCAGAAATAATTTGCCTTTGCAAAAGAGAATATTTTACAGAATTTTTATTATCTAAATTATTGAGATTGTTTTACCTCTGTTGTTCAGGACATGATCATGAGAAACAACCTTTGAAAATAGTGGAACTAATTGAGTATTGATTTGATAGGGCCTTTGCATTCCTTTTTGATATTTTATTTTAATAACTGTGGATAGAGTTTGAGCAAGCTATAGGTGTCTTAGTTAAATTTTTTAAGATACAATTGTGTGCGCTGTGCAGAAAGAGTATTTGTGTTAAAGAAGCTGGACCTATTTCAGAAAGTGAATGACCTTGACCTAGAATAATTTCCTTGACATTACACCTGAAGAGATCTTACGAAATCTTTTTTGCCATATGAAACTATTTTTCCAAGAGAAGTTTACCTGGAACCCACTCTGATACAGTGAAAAGTAAATATTTGGGCATTTAGAAATTAAATAAATCTTTCTTTCATTTTCAAGATTCTTTTGCCAGTATGGTCAATGATCTCTTGAAAAAGATTTATTTGTATTTGTACATTTAATTTGTGTACATCTACGAATTTCCTATTGTCTGCTGAAAAGTAGTCCTTAACTTTCTTCTGCCTCATAAACCACCAGCAGAGGCTATAAATCAAGGTTCTATACCCTATGATATAAAATGCTGAAGGTTTCGCTCGTGTATTGATTTAAATATCCACAGTTCAGTGTAAACCATTTCTTTTTAATCAGTTGGTTAAAAATTTTGGGCACCATACAATAACAAACGGGAAAGGGGAAAAAATCACTCATGCAAGCAACAGGTATGGAATAAAAGATGTTTTCTTGAAGTTCTATTCAAGCCCTGGAAAGTAGCATTAGCTTTTATTAGTATTTGTCACACATTCAAACGAGACTTCTTTTAAGGTAAGTTGTGTTTCACTTGATTTGATATTTTTAGGATTCTTTTTATTGGTAGAATTTTTACTTTTATAAATTAAATACATACATGTACTCCTGCACTTTAAGATATTGAATGCATATTTATTTGGTTTCAAGTTTATAACACACCAATCTAACATCATTTTCAAAGCAAAACATATATATGCGACTTGCTTTCATGTCATGCACATTTTTTTGTTGATATCTCTAGTAGGACTCGCTGCTTGTTTTCCGGGAAAGGCCATGTTCTCAATGAATTAAATACATTTTTCCAAGTAATACTTGGATGTAATGGTTCAGATATAAAATGAAATTTTTCAATGGAAATTTAAGATAAATGTATAAAAATGCAAAAAAAAAAAAATTAAAAATGCAGTTCAGAGCAATGAAATATGCAGATATTTTAAAATTGTTGAACAATTTTTTTTAATATTCTTGAAAGCTGTGCTTTTTTAGGGCCCCCAAAGTGCTTTAGAACCATTGGAGAGACATTAGGTTAATGGTAGATGCAGGTGTTTTTGTTTTCTACTTACATAATTGATAGAGTAAAGTCATTAAAAAAAAAAACCAAAAAACCAAACCCTAACTTCCCAACATAATGTACCTTGTGGAATTTGTATGTACTAATTAAAAAGTTGTAAGTGACACACCCATGAAATTATTTTTTTAATTAAAGGATTTCATGAAAAGTGTGATTTGTTAGTCTTTGACTGTTATATAGCAACAGTATATAATATGTATACAGCAATATCCTATTAGCTCACCTGAACCAAAGCTGCAAGTGAGTTTTCACATTTAAACATACCATAACTATATGGGGACAAAGAAGATCATCTATTTGGGTAGGGTCCAAATTAAATTGGAAAAATATGTAATTAAGAGGAAAAATCCACAGGATTGATCTTGAATATACTTGAAGAAGCAATCTCATAAACTCAAAACTAGTACCATGCAATATAAATCATTTTCAGCATAGTTGCCATTATCTCAAAGGGATCTTGCAGTAGGGGAGGGGGGTGGGGTAATCTTTGATATTTCATAACCTTTCAGTTCTTTCATACTATATAAAAGAATTGGAAAACGGAAAATTGGATGTTCCAATATTGCATTGAAATATATGATAAAAAAAATCTGCAGCAAGCAGGGATCTAACAAGTTAAGAAAGACCAGAGAATTTCTTTGCTTTGACATATATAACCCTATATTGCTCACATCATGAGTGTTCATTTACTTGTAATCTCTTACTTTGTATAGATTGGCTCTTTTGCATTTTCATAAATCTTGTGTTGTTTTCAATGAAACATTAATTTGAGCACATCTCTTATCTTGTTAACAAGATCCATGAAAATAAAGTATTTTAAATTACAATAATGAATTTTTTAGAGAATAAGAAAACAAGAAGTTCTTATAAATTTTGTATGCAATTTTTCTCTTTACTGTTAAAGTTTTATACATCTGTAATAGAAAACAACAAAACTAGGATGTTTAATAACAAACTTAAGGGACCAAAAACAATCTGTTATTATGAATAGATCTGAATGACTGTTTTGGTGGATAGATCTGGATGACTGTTATGATGGATAGATTTAAATGACTGTTATGATGGATAGATTTGGATGACTGTTATGATGGATAGATTTGGATGACTGTTATGATGGATAGATTTAAATGACTGTTATGATGGATAGATTTGGATGAATGTTATGATGGATAGATTTATAGATTTAAATGACTGTTGTGATAGATAGATTTGGATGACTGTTGTGATGTATAGATCTGGATGACTGTTATGATGTATAGATCTGGATCACTGCATATGGCCCCGCCTAAATAATGGACAATAGGATGGGGCAATAGGATGAAAAGCATTTTAGAGAATTTTGCTTTGACCTTGACCTATAACTTAGAACTTTTTACAGCCGGCATAAAACTTTTAAATCAATTTCATTACCCCTTACATAAAGGCATTTTTTTGCAGTCTGAGACAGATTAAGCATATAAGAAATAATTTACTGTCTAAAACTGGCCATAAAGAGATCTGCTATGACTTTTACATTGACTTGGTTCAAGGTCTTTGCATACCATTAACCCAAAAACTTTGTTTAAGTGAAGTAATAGCCAAATAGGGTTAGTGGAGAATATATGTGCTCATAGGTTAAGAATAGGATTTTGTGTGATCTGATTTGACCTTGATTGACACTTGACCTACAGACTTCAAGGTCACTGCTTGATCAAAGGCACCATGTATGTGAAGTATGAGCTAAATTTGAGCAAATAGAGAAGATATGCTCCAGACAAGGGTTTTTAATATGATTCAGCCAGGACCTTCACATTTGACATTGAAAATTGGTTCAAGTATTATCACAGTATGATGAGTATCCTTACTGATGGATCTGAGTGAATATTATTATGGATAAATCTAAATGACTGTTTATAAATGGGTACTAGACTTGCAAAATTCAGTGTTATTGTAGATATGTGTATGTATTAGCGCATTGTCTTATTAGGCATGTATAAAATGGATGTACATATAAAAGTTTATAACAGTGAGTATATTAAATACAGTGGAGATATGGCAAGTGTTGTGTAAGCACCTGTGAAGGATCATGCGATGAGGTCATTAAATATCTTTTGATTCTGAAATTGATCAGGTGTGCATGAGTATTTCTGACCATTGAATAATTAATACCAGGGATTAGATGAAGTTTAATTTGGTACAAGAATCCGTGTTTACAGAAGTGTAACTTGATTTGTACTGCTAGGGAAAAGATAATTAGGGATTTTTCCTCGGGAATTCTAATTTCTATCAGGAAATGGCAAACAGAAGTGTTTGTTTTTCATAAATCTTTGTTTGATGAACTGTGCTTTAATATTTTTGTGATTAACCATGTGTGTTTCTCTATTGTTTGTATAGTGGACTATCCTTTGTTTTACATTTTGTATCCTCTTTTTGTAATGTTAATTAATGCTGAAAACAAAACTTATCTGGAATTCAGTTAAGTGTCAGCTCTCAACTATTAGTTTGACTCAAGAACAGAAAAAGTACCAAATTCAGTCTTTGAAATTCTGCATTCTAGGTCGATCCTAATGAAGATCCAGAGATGAGTGGAGGCTACTTGACAGATTTGATGACAGTGGACAATGGGGACAGTGACGAAGAGGAAGAAGCGAGTTACCGTGGCAACTGGAGCAGTCGCATGGACTTTGTGCTATCCTGTCTGGGTTATGTGGTGGGACTAGGCAATGTCTGGAGGTTTCCGTATCTGGTCTACAGAAACGGAGGCGGTAAGTTTGATTTCAGCATACAGTGAAATCCTGACAGATAAGGTAGTCTCCCACAAGGGATACTCTTTTTTTGTATTGATATGAAAGAGTTGAAATAATGTAGGGATCAAGAATTAACTTCCTTGTAAGTAAAATATCCCCTATTTCAAGTACAGGTACAACAGAAGCAAATTTTACTGTATTTTATGCATGAATATTATTCATATTCATGGTTATGAATTTAACTTACTGGCATTCTTTCCACATTAAACAATAAAGCTCTTTTTCAAAATACTTTGGTTGAAAACTGTCATGGTGGTCAGGAAGCTAGAAGAAAAATTGAAAGGTTCTTTTTTTAAATCAAGGAGCGTTCTTCATCCCTTACATCATCATGTTGATATTCTGTGGGATTCCCCTGCTGTACATGGAGCTAGCCTTTGGACAATATGCCAGTTTGGGACCTACAACTGTATGGAGAGCTGTACCCATCTTTAAAGGTCAGTTGGGCAACAATGACTGGCAATATTTATCATATGTGTGTGACTTGTTTGAATGCAAAAATAAATGTAAAGCTATAGTTGCAGACTCAAAATTTAAAACTGGGCAATAAAAATGCAGCTCTTGAAACTAAAATCATTTTTAGGCAGCTATACCAAAAGTTACAGTTTGTATCACAAATATGCTAGTCAAATTAGAAGTTCAAGGTAATTTGTATATCCTGAAACACTGAATAACTCCTTCTGATACACAAATGAAAAGACTGGATTATTAATACATGTGTGTCTGTCCTTGGAGAAGTTGGCCAAGCATTTTATGAGGCAGTCTGAATCTTATATAAAGCAGTACTGCTGCTAGCAATTATTGATGAATCAAACTTCCCTGTCTGAGTGTATATATAACCAGACAGTATTGAAGCAGTTCAGTTCAGATTTGGTACGAGACTGAGACACTTCCAAGGTTGCATTTTCTATTAATTGCACTAGTTTACCAATCAGGCGATTCTGATTAATTTGGCTTGAAGGTACAATATTCATTAATTAGCATGCTCATGTGATGACTAAACAGACTTATCCAGAGCATAGTTCCTTGTTATCTTTATTGATAAAAGTAGAATAATTTAATTTTGGTTGTAATGCGCTTTCTGATTGGCTAAAAAATAATTTAATATCGTATAAAGAATGTTGCCTACGTCATAGTAAGACTAACGTCAAAAACATATCAATACGGCTGACGTTACGTTTGAATTTTGTACAAATTTACGTCGTTTTAAAGGTCAAATGACCGTTTTTATCTACAATGAAGAGTAAAAAAATTAAATTATAAGCAACGAATTCATTATTTATTAGTTTTATACGATATAAAATGGTTTGAAACAGTTTACGCTTTTTTATAAACCGCTTCGCGGTTTATAAAGCGTAAACTGCCCCAAACCATTTTATATCGTATAAAACTGATAAATATTGAATTCATTCCTTAAATAAAGAATTCAGGTAGGGCTTTTTGGGGGAGATTGTTTTGTTTTGATCATATTTTGTTGCATATTATACACAATATACAAAAGGTCTGAATACAAAGTCTTCAACTTATAAGGAGATTCCCTACTAATAGAATTTTTGGTAAGGTTGAGATTTGAAAAGTAGGTTAGTAAACCTTTAAATGTTTTAAACTGCTAAAATTGTGTAAACTTAAGTAACTATAGGCCTTTATGATTTTATGAGATGGTTACATTTACTTTGGAACTTGAACTTTAATTGATATAAGTTTTAAGAGAAAAACAAACAATCTGTCCAAAATTAAACCTGAATACATTCTATAGCTGTTGTTACACCATTTTGCTCTCAAATTAGAGAAAAGCTTTTAAAATTTGCAGATCAAATTTCAGTTAAATTCAGTACCAAAAATATATGTGTAATATTTGATTGGTGATGATTTAGATGAAATTATTTTAAAATGTTTAGCTATTTTTGAAAAGGCATTTATGTAACATTATTGATCATCAAAAAACTGAAAACAAAGGTAACCATTTGAAATTGGTGCATATCATTACATGTACTAGCAATGTAAAGTTCTGATTGTTTCGGGTATTGGTATAAATCTAAATTCATATAGCAGGTATATATTCATATAGCAGGTATAAGTAAATCTGTGGTTCTATACCTGGTTGTTTCAGGTATTGGTATGTATATGGTTCTATACCTGGTTGTTTTAGGTATTGTTATATTTATGGTCCTATACCTGATTGTTTAGGTATTGGTATTATAAGTTACATAGTCATGTAATAACCGGGTACTACAAGACTATGTAACGATTATATCTTACTGACTGCCTTTGTGTAAATGACATAAAGATAAAAATCAAGGGTTTTATAAAAAAGTTTCAAGTTTCAATTAAGGTACGAAACTCGACGTCATAATACTTGTAGAATGATGTCATAATGCTCAAGGGGAGATATATTTTGTACTAACTGTGTATGGAATATACACAGTCTCCATGTGACTGCTGTAAGCCAATGATTTCCTTACAATTTAGCAGGAGGTAAGATATATCTATGCTCCTTGGTACTACCTCTATCAGGAATTGTGATGTTTGTTTCAGGTATTGGTATATCTCTGGTTCTATACCAAAGTGTTTCAGGTATTGGTATATCTATGGTTCTATACCAAAGTGTTTCAGGTATTGGTATATCTATGGTTCTATACCAAAGTGTTTCAGGTATTGGTATATCTATGGTTCTATACCAAAGTGTTTCAGGTATTGGTATATCTATGGTTCTATACCAAAGTGTTTCAGGTATTGGTAAATCTATGGTTCTATACCAAAGTGTTTCAGGTATTGGTATATCTATGGTTCTATACCAAAGTGTTTCAGGTATTGGTATATCTATGGTTCTATACCAAAGTGTTTCAGGTATTGGTAAATCTATGGTTCTATACCAAAGTGTTTCAGGTATTGGTATATCTATGGTTCTATACCAAAGTGTTTCAGGTATTGGTATATCTATGGTTCTATACCAAAGTGTTTCAGGTATTGGTATATCTATGGTTCTATACCAAAGTGTTTCAGGCATTGGTATATCTATGGTCCATGGTAGCTACTACTATCAGGATTTGTTACTTGTTTCAGGCATTGGTATATCCATGGTCCTGGCCTCCACACTGGTAGGGATCTACTACAACATGGTCAATGCCTGGGCCTTCCACTATCTCTTCTCCTCCATGATGGCCGCCCTGCCCTGGCTTACCTGTAGCAACCCATGGAACCAAGACAGTAAGTTTCATCAGGTGCTACAAATAATTTAACTTGTCATGTATCAGAATACTAAGGTCAAGGGCAGAGATCAATGGCAGTTAAGAATGGCGATAGGTCAACAATAGGTTTAAAATCAAAGTGCATGTCTGCAAGTTTTTGAACCTTTAAGATACCGGTACTCTCAATCAAAGAGGCATGCATTATCAACTTACTGATTGTGTTGCTGCAACGTTATTAATGTCCTAATGATGAACGTAATATGTCTCCTGAGAGATGATTAGTAAACCTTCAAAGGAACTTGATAATCTTTGCCGGAACTTCTTGTCTTTAAACTTCAGCGGTAATTATCTTACATGATTGTCATTAAAATCATAGTTAGGGATTTTTTAAAGTAAATCTTTGTCATCCTTTCATAAACCATTTTGCAACTGCTGATTTTATATCTGTCTGTTTACCTGTATTCTGTATCAAAATATTTCCAGTGTTACATTAAGCAAGATATGCTTAGGGGTTAGTTTTTGTAAAGAATAAATTCACGTTTTGTTCATTGTTTAAAAGCTAGTAAAGTGTGTCTGTTCTATTACAGCATGCAGTTTGAACAAGTATGAAATCACCAACTGCTCCTGGTTGAACATATCACATCTGTATGAACCAACAGTGAATAACATCTCCTGTGTGGAGACTTTACTGAACTGCTCATTGACCAATCAAACGATGCGAATGAATAACCCAGTCATATCCTGCATCAGCGAGCTGAGGGACAGGGTGGGAGACAGCATTTTCCTCAACTCCTCTTGGGTCAACTCAAGGAAGCTGACCAGTCCCAGTGAGGAGTACTTCTAGTAAGTGTGAGGGTGCAGTAGTGAGGAGCACTTCTGGTAAGGGTGAGGGATGCAGTAGTGAGGAACACTTCTTGTGAGTATGAGGGGCATAGTAGTGAGGAGCACTTCTAGTAAGAGTGAGGGGCACAGTATTGAGGAGCACTTCTAGTAAGAGTGAAGGGCACAGTAGTGATGAGCACTTCTAGTAAGGGTGAGGGATGCAGTGGTTAGGAGCACTTCTGGTGAGTGTAAGAGGCACGGTAGTGAGGAGCACTTCTAGTGTGTGTAAGAGGCACAGTAGTGAGGAGCACTTCTAGTAAGAGTGAGGTGTACATTAGTGAGGAGCACTTCTAGTGAGTGTGAGGGGAACAGTAGTGAGGACCATTTCTTGTGATTGTAAGGGGCACAGTAGTGCAGAGCATTTCTTGTGAGTATGAGGGGCACAGTAGTGATGAGCACTTAAAGTAAATGTCAGGGTGCAGTAGTGAGGAGCACTTCTAGTAAGGGTGAGGGGTGCAGTAGTAAGGAGCACTTCTAGTTATCACTTTAGTGATGAGATCTTCTAGTGAGTGTTAGGGGCACTTTCGTGATGAGTACTTCTAGTCAGGATTAGGAACTTATCAGTGAGGAGTATTTTTAGTCAATGTGAGGGGCGTTTAGTGAGAAGTAATTTTAGTGAGTGTGAGGGGCGTATTAGTGAGGAGTAGTTTTAGTGAGTATGAGGGGCACATTAAAGAGGAGAACTTCTAGTCAGTATGAGGGGCAAATAAGTGAGTTGTTTTAGTGAGTGTTAGGGAAATATTAAAGAGGAGTATTTGAGTGAGTGTGAGTGGAATATTATTGAAGAGTAGTTTTACGTAGTGTTAGGTGCATATTAGTGAGGAGTACTTCTAACCAGTGTGAGGGCACATTAGTGAGAAACAATTCTGGTCAGTGTGAATGTTGCATAATTGAGGAGAAGTCTTAGTGTGTGTGGGGAGCATATTTGTAAGAAGTACTTCAGTGAGTGTTAGGGGCATATCAGTGAGAAGTACTTCTATAGTGAGTGTGAGAGGCACATAAGTTAAGAGTACTTCCAGCAAGTGGGAGGGACCCACAGTTAACACATGCCTGGTTCATGTACATACCATTTATAAAGGTGTTAGCTCATTTCATGATGGACTCTTGGACTGCTTTTGTCATAGAATCTTTTGATTGCTTTAATAATATTTTGATATACAAGTATATTTTTTCTCTGCTCTTTATTCTGTATATTCATATTTTACCTCCCCTTCTCTCTCTCTCTCTCTCTCTCTCTCTCTCTCTCTCTTTTGATTGCTTTAATAATATTTTGATATACAAGTATATTTTTTCTCTGCTCTCTATTCTGTATATTCATATTTTACCTCCCCTTTTCTCTCTCTCTCTCTCTCTCTCTCTCTCTCTCTCTCTCTCTCTCTCTCTCTCTCTCTCTTGATTGCTTTAATAATATTTTGATATACAAGTATATTTTTTCTCTGCTCTCTATTCTGTATATTCATATTTTACCTCTCTCTCTCTCTCTCTCTCTCTCTCTCTCTCTCTCTCTCTCTCTCTCTCTCTCTCTCTCTCTCTCTCTCTCTGTTCAAGTAATTTCTACAGAGTATGCTATAAACTGAATTGCTCATGATTTGACAAACAAATGCACTTTGAATTGCACCTGGGTTTATCTTGATTTAAATCTTTTACCATAAAACATGGTGAAAAATTCCTAATGCAAAAGCTGTTGTGAAGTAAGCAAACCTTATCTTGCATTCTGATTCTGTCTACTTCTTTGATTTGAATTCATGTTTTGAATCATTTGATATTTACAATCAAGTTTTGAATAGTCTCTACTTTAGACTTTGAACTTTATGTACTGCCCTATTTCATTTGAACTGAGAAATGCGCAGCTGAAAGATCTTAGAGGTACCCAATGCCTAGAAGTACAAATGATAGGTAGGCAACTCCCTTTGTTACAATAAATAAATGGAATATGAAGGATACAGATCTGGTCACTCCCCTCATTGAAACTAATTCAAGGTCACTTTATGAGAGGGGGATACATCATTGACACAGAAATTGTGGGGTCAAAAGCCAAATATCGCAAGTCAAGGAGGTCCTTGACACTCACGAAATGACTGGATCTGCTGCAAGTCTTTGTTGTGGGTTTTATTGTGTGTGTCAGTCTGTGTTTACATGGGGAGGTGTACGGAGAGACTGAGAACTTACTGGTCATCACCTGTCTGCAGAATTCATATCAGTCATGACAGTACTTGTACCGTACATTAACAACATTTGATGTCCACTTTTTAGGTCCTAAGATTTTGACTGTTCAATCTCTTTGTCAGTACTTTTATGATAAGGCTGTATATATTATCTTACTGCGGTTGATGTTTTATATACTTTTTCACTTCAATGAAAAACTCCCACCTGTTGGTCTAGAAATGATACAGTGATCTACCTTCAGAAGATCTTTCTTCACTAGCAATGCATTTATGTGACAGTAATGGTAGAGAGAGGTTTGATTTGTTCATGTAATTCTAATAGCTAACTAAAGGAGCTCAAAATCAAAAACATTATTGGAACTGCATGGTAATATGTACACCCTAGTCCATGGCCATCTCTAGACAATTTCATGAAATTGATGTATTGTTGTATGGATTTTAAAAAAATTCTTATGAATTGATTTTCAATTCCTGCTAATGTGCATGCAATGTACAAGATAGTTATTTCCATCAGCATTATTATTTCCATTCAGAGAGAAAGTTTGGAACAACTTGTCAAGATGTAAAAATAGTGTTCATATCATCAAATCCCAGCTTGTGGCTTTTAAATATATTAATTGCCCCCCTTCAATAGTTGTGATATCTTGTGTATTCAGTGGAGGAACATTACACAAACTATGATGGGTCGGGCATTTATCAATTATGAAAGATTAATACTTTTAAATTTGTTATTGAACACTGACAATCATGGAAGCTAAGGTCGTTTGAGGCAGCAGGTGTGCAGTTATTTGAAACGTGCTTTTAAAAGGCTTTGGAAATTTGTAATTCTTGGATTGCAAATTTCAATATTAGAATTAATATTTCATTAGAAAATTTTGATCCCAGATAAATGTTCAATAGCTTCAAATTCTATCGACCATAATTGCCTTGTTGATCTTTGCAGGTCAGGGAACATTTATTGAATAAATGAAAATAATATTTTGAAGTCAGCTAAAACATCTAAGATTTTTTTGGAAGGCCAAGATTTTCTAGGTCTAAACGAAAATTGGCCATGTTATTTTACTTTTTGATTCTGTTAAACTGATCTGTTAACAATTAAGGGCATGATGTTTTTATGTATGAAGATTATATATACAGTAAAACTCATTTAATATTTGAAATGCAAATGAAGGAAAATGGAGGAAAATCTTTGATCTACAGACCAATCACTTATATCAAATCACCTTCTTATGTTTATATTCAAAAGAATGTTTAATTTTATAGAACTATGAATATGATTTCCTTATAAGCAAGCAAGTTTTACTCTATGCAGAGTTCGCTATGCAGAGTTGAAACACATCCCCCCAAACCCCCAAAAAATAAAAATAAAAAATGTCAGCTCTTCTACTTTGCTGACTTCACTTAAAAGTTGCCAGCCCTGGTCAAAATCTGCTGGTTCTTATTAATATTTAGGTGTCTACTGATAAGAGTTATTTTGAGACATTCATTCCCTGCATATTCAATATTTTTGTATGAATGCATGCTAAATAGTTACAACAATGTATTAGAATATGGTAATTTCAATATTTGAAAAAGATGGAGGACCTTTGGGTACATTCTAGGGATGTCAACGAGTACCCGGTTAACCGGGTACTCGATCGAACGTCCGAGTATCGAATACTAAAATCGGTACTCGGTTACTCGGGTGTATATTTTTTAATATTTTTAAGTTTATTTAATAATGCATTAAAACATCGGTTTTAAAACTTAAAATGTCCATTGCACTTGTACATACAGTAATTAGGATTTCCTACGCCTCTAAATATGCTAAATGACCGTTATCGCCTGTGGCAGTGTTTATATAGTAATTATCGTGACCAAGCACCTGTTACCTAGCTTTTCTCACCTTTGGTTGTCTTCTACCCTTATTTTTGGCTTACTTTAATGACTTGTTTTCACTGAACATCGTTTATATAGTCTATTATATAAATTAGATAGCACACAGTAGAGAAATTGAACAGACCTAAAATGCCGCCACCGGTCATTAGATCATGTGTTTTTATTTCTACAAAAGTGACCAAGGTTTTACAGTTATCAATGTACTTGTTCATATTTATTTACTTTTTTACTGAGTACCCGGGTACTCGATCGGAAAAATGTCCGAGTAACCGAGTACTAAAAATTGACCGATTTGACATCCCTAGTACATTCATTTGACTTATGCATGAGTCCAATTTCCAGAACAGACAAATGACTACTGTCCCAAGATTAAGGAGTATATGGATCAATTATTATTTAAAATCAGTTTGCGTTATTTAAATTTAGCGATTAGTCTCCTTATTTTTTAAACTAACTTTTGTAGCAACAGAGTACTAAAGCGTTCCAGTAGCATGAGTGACCTAGGCAGCGTGCAGTATGAACTGGCTTTATGTCTTCTGCTCTGTTGGGCCATTGTGTTCATCTGCCTCGTCAAGGGAGTCCGCACCTCAGGAAAGGTAAGTTCCAGAAATCATTCTCACCTCTTCGCACACTCAGTTTTAGAAGCCGGGCAGCAAACTAAGAATCTATTTATCTTCAAGATCATTCAATCATTATCATGGCATAAAAAAGGGAGAAAAAAGGGGAGTTTATTTAATAATTTGTGGTTTTCTTTAGATTATCCAGTGAACAAGAATGTCAGGTAACACACCTTGTAGCACAGTTATAATACAGATTTGCTAGTGTGTGCAGTTTGTGAATAAAATATTTTGGTTTCTCATTTCACATTTCATTTTGACAGAGTTATTTCTGAGAATTACTAACCACTGCTACAATTTCCTAAGATGCGTGATTTAAATTTTTTTATTCATTTTAACAGGTGGCATACTTTGTGGTCATTTTCCCATTCCTTATTATGCTGACTCTCCTGATTCGGGCTCTGACCATGGAGGGAAACATGACTGGGATCAAGTTCTACGTTACCCCCAAGTGGGAGAAGCTCCAGGAGCCCAGCGTGTGGGCGGACGCGGCGGTGCAGGTCTTCTTCAGTCTGTCTGTCTGTATGGGGGGATTGACCACTCTCGCCAGTTACAATAAATTCCATAATAACATTTATAGGTCAGTGAAGTAACAGTTGTAAAACAAATACTGTATTTTATATTTTGTTTGAATCATAAAAGAATGTGTCCTCATTTGAATGAATCAATTTAAGTATTGACAATTATGTGAAATATTAAAAGCAAAGAATTTCAAAATATGTTTTACTTGTATGTTATATACCGTAATGTAATTATTAGTATCGGAATTAACAAGATGGTGTGATATTCTATTTCAGTGATGCTATTTTGATATGTTTGGGTGATACCCTTATGAGTGTGTTGGCTGGATTCTCGGTGTTTGCCATGATGGGCGTCCTTAGCAACGAACTTGACACAGATATCGAGAAGGTCATAACATCAGGTAAACAAACTTTATTTCTTCCCTTTAAAGGGGCATGGTCACGATTTTGGTCAATCTTATTTTTATGTTTTTATTATTTACATTGCTTTAGAAATTCATTAATAATGATCAAATTATTTGAGAATCATTCGTAAAGTTATAAGCAAGATACAGGGCTCACAATTCTTTTTTATGTAAACAAGGCTCGTGCCCAGTTTTTGTTTACATAGGTTCAATATAACAGTAAAAAATCGTTTTCCACCTTATTTGTCTACCTTTTTATTTGTTTAAAGCATAGATAAACAGTTCTTAACGTTTAACACATTCGTTTTAGGTTTAAAAATGAAATTTTTACTTTCACGTTCAAAATGTAAATAAACGCTTTTTTGACATAGCGAAGAATCTCAAGCTCTGTAACTCGCTTATAACTCAACAAATGACACTCAAATTTCGGTTGCCGATTAAAAATGCCTTTCTGAAGCATTGTAAATATTAAAATCGGAAAAATTTTTTTTGACCAAAATCGTGACCATGCCCCTTTAATCAGCATTGGGCAATTTTGTAATGAATCTAAGAATTAGTAACTTATTGAATATTTGATTTAACTAAATATAAGTTCAATAGAAATTGAAAACAATGGAGAATGCACACAACTTGTTTCACATAAAGATCCTGTCAGTGACTTTCTGGGTTCTGTTTAAGGGATAGGACTGACCTTTGTGGTCAATCCGGCGGCCATGTCCTACTTCCCTGTCGCGTCGCTGTGGTCCATCCTGTTCTTCCTGATGATCATCATGCTGGGACTAAGCACCCAGTTTGTCACCATCGAGACTGTCATCACTGCAATCATGGATGAAAACATATCTGTCTTCCGGGGGAAGAGAATCGTGGTTCTGTTCCTTGTTTGTTCTGTCCTGTTCTTTCTTGGATTACCCCTGTCTACACAGGTAAGGGATGGCAATGTTGGCTGTGATGTTACAAATACTTGTGTTGTTCAGTCTAATCAATAGATCATGGGAATCTCTGATACTTTTGATGTTTTTAAAAAAGCTAGGGGAAAGTAAAGTTTTTGTTAAATTCGAAATTAGTTTTATGTTAATGATTATTAGTAAAAAGTGATAAATTTCTTTTTATCTTTACAGGGTGGGATCTATGTTTTGACCTTAATTGATGAGTATGCAGCTGGTTTTGCCACTATGATAAACGGCATATTTATGTGCATCGCCATTGGATGGGTGTATGGTGTGCGACAGTTCTGTTCAGACATAAAGCAGATGATTGGTCACTCGGTAGGATACTGGTGGAAGGCAATGTGGAAGGTCATCTCGCCCATCATCATCACAGTGAGTAAAAGCAGTCACCTGGAGGAAGTGACTCTTTCTACCGTTACTTTGAACGTTTCTCATAGAAAGACTAGTACCAGTATATTTTTCCCCACAGATATACAATTGTGAACAAAAGAGTGTACACTTTCCAGATTTGATTATTATACATGTACATGTTTATAACCTAAATTGAAAAAATACCAGTAAGCAAATGAATGTAATGTACACAATTCGAGATGATTTTTTTTCTTCAAAAATAGCAGTTTCAGTAAATGCATTTTTTTATCACATTTGTTGAAAAATAATTAATCATGTCATTTATAAGCCTATTTTTTGTGCGTTTCAGTTCATCATCATATTTTCTGCCATTGGTTACAAGTCTTTATCAGACAAGTACAATACCCAGAGTTATCCGCCCTGGTCTGAGGTCCTGGGCTTCATCATCACAAGCATTCCTGTGTTAGCCATTCCTCTCTGGATAGTGTGTAAACTGGCACTCGGCAAAGGGCAAGTTTTCAAGGTACACAACTAGAATTTCTTTCAGACTTGAATATATTCTAATTTGCCAACTTTGCCCGATGAGTCAATGACTGATTTTGTCTGTAAAATTGAAACTGTTTATAGATGTATGCTTTTAAGAACTTCTTGTTCGACCTTTATATGAATAAACAAGTTTAAGCAGGTACCAAGTTTATTACACCATAAATATTGAAATTGGTTTTTTTGTCCTTTGAACAGACAACATTTTTAAGGAATAAAAAAATTCTATATAAAAGTACAATTGGAGTATAATTTTGCTTCCAGAGAGTAAAAAAGTTGTGTCAGGCAGAGTCTAGCTGGGGTCCAGCCCTGGAGCAGAACTGGAAGAACGTGGAGTATTACCCAGCAGTCAACACCACCACACTGGCTGTGGACGTCGGGAACTCCCCTCTCCACACAGTGACAGGTATATCATCAAAACTTAGTTTGAGAACTTACCGCACACAAAGCAGCATGGTTTTTAGAGAGAGAGAGTAACTAAGTATTCCCCAAACTAATTGATTTGATATTTGCTCTTATAGACCATGTGGATTTTACAACTGTTGGTGTGAAGGTTCCTAGTCTTTCCTCCCAAGCTAGCTTGTTGCCTAAATCCCTCTCCCCCAAGAAACCCAGAGACATGAGAGAAAGAGCCATACTAAACCATGCCTACAGCAACCCCCAGTGCCATCAATCTATTGGTAAGCTTGATCATTGTGTGTTTACTTATTGCTCAACAACATAACAAGTTCATGGTAGGTTCTGATGTCTTCATGCTGGTATCTATTTTCTACGTAAAGGCACGTAGCATCAGGGGGGGCTGCCCCCCCCCCCCCCCCCACCCCAATTTTTTGGGCAGCAAAGATTTTTCTTAAATTTACATTCAAAAAAATTGAATGAAGATGGAGTTGGCCCACCCACACCCCCCCCCCCCCCCCCCAACCTTTTCCTTTTTCTTTTTTTTTGCTTGTCAAGTTTTTGTGGATGAATCTGACCCCCCCCCCCCCCCCCCCCCCCCCCCCCCCCCCGACTTTCAAAAACGATTCTACGTGCCAGACGTATGTTTTTAAATTTCAAATTCCATTCCCATTAGTTTTCTGATTTTTATTTTATACATGTATAATGAATGAAATAAAGACATTTTGGTGCTCATTTACAGCATTATATCAAACAGTTTGGTTGTTTCAACATTGAACTGAAAAGCATTTACACAGTAACATCCCATTAAATGACTGTAGTAAAGGCTGAGTAATTTTGAGAACAAATCCTTTTCTGTATAGTATCAATAGAGAAGGCAGTGGCATGTGGACCCAATGAGCCGATGTATGCAGACACAGATGTGTTGATTGTACAGAAGGCATCAAAGAAGTCTGTGGAGATGAAAGACATGGCAACACAGACTGACCCTGTCATTAAGAAGCACCCATCTACCTCCTGTTCATATGTAAGTTATGGGAGCTCTTTACTGTCATAGTTAGACTTTTTCTGTGCTTTATAGACTTGCTGAGTTTAATCAACTGTTGAGGTAATCATGCAATACGATTTTGTAATGGATTTTCAATCATATCAATCTGATTATCATGAATATTCTGACATCACAATTCATACTAGAAGGTCAATTGAAAATCAGCTACTATAAAATTTTCAGTTGACTTTTAGACTTTGCTTTCAAATAAGGTGGTCACATGGTACGATTTTTAGTGGAAAGTGTATTGGATGAGGAAATCGGATGGAAAAATCGCATTTGTGTGACCGCACCATTTAACATTCGTAAACAGGACGTTTTTGACAATTCAACACTAATTTTGACTTTTCCCTTTTAGAGCAGCACCCCAAAAAAGCCAGAGTCCAATAATCAACCAGGTCCAAATCGTCTCACAGAGTCAGACTTACCATGTTGTTCCACAAGTCCTATAGTTCCTAATCCAGGAGACCCAACAGATGTAAGGCATTCCTTGAACCAAGCAGAAGAGCCAGTATCTACAGATGAAACTGATCATTGTGAGCCCAATTATAATGCAGTAGCAGGCAGTAACCTTTCATCAAATGGTTCACACATCCAAACCAATTCTTCCTCTGAATTCCAGATTCCTCACAAAATGACTGATCAGACAGACAACACAGTGCCCCCTGTCCAAGATATTCCAGTTTGTTCATTGGTTCAGACTAGTCCACCATTGTGTGCTGACAAATTGGCCAATGACAGTCCAGCCGTTCTTCAAGTGGAAGTCACCAAATTTTGATCACATGCAATACAAACGAAAAAAAGATGGCCATTCGTACAAAACTTCAGTATGATTTATTGATGGTGTCATGTCATGGCATTATCAAACATTTCTGTCTTCCAAAGGAAACTTCAATCACGAAAATGTTTTACATACCGGTATACATTTTTGACAATGAATGCAAAACCAAATGCAATTTTAGAAACAAATGGACGTATGTGTACTGTGTAGTACATACACTCCACACTGTGTAAGATTCCTTGCCAGATCCAAGTTTTTATTGTATTGTTGTATCATTTCTTTTTTTTAAACAATCAAGAATATCTGTGAACATGAATGCAACCATATGGTACATATCAGCAACTTTTGTGCATACCAGTTTGACAAAAACATATTCTTCTTTTCATTACATGTCCATGCAGTTCTCATCATGAAAAACAATTGTTGTTGACTTCATTTAGTGATAATTTCATACAAACCTGGTATTTGATTCCATATACAATGTATTGATGTGTTATAATTCTGCATTTATGTGTTAACCTTTGTTCATATACATTATTATAGAACTGTACTTCCTGTTCAATCACCACACTTGATGATTTCTTGGCTTATCTACAGGAACTACAGTTCTGCAAATACATGTATATCATAAGTTTCTTTATCATGTATCATTAGCTCTTACAATGGAAGTGCTTTTGCCGACATGCTTTGTTACACCAAGGTTCAAGTTTTTTACATTGACTGTATCAGTTGATTATTATGTAAAAAAAAAAAAAAAAAAAAAGACTTACTGAACGTGATAACTTTTTTGTTTTACATTGTACAATCTGTTTATTTTTATGAATCATACTTTTTTGTATGAACATTGTTGATTGTGTATAAATACATTTCCAACCCACTTCTGTTCTCTTTTTATTCAATTAGTGATATGAATTTGAAACACCAATTAAATAATGCAGATCAAATTAGAAAGATTATGAAAATATACCTTTAAATTTTGTAAAAACTAACTTGACAAATGGTAGTAAATCTCAAAAAATATGTTACTCACAATAGCTGGGTTACAATTTGTACCCATGTTTAATAATTTAAATTCATAATGGTCATTTTTGTGGCTAGGCCATCTTCTGATAGATATTTAAAGAGTAGGAGTTCTGATGATTCACTCTGTCCTAGTGAAAACGACTGTTTGGATTTCGTCGCATAAACCAGCTATTCATAATGTATGAATTTGAATAAATAAGCATGGTAGGAGTGGAAGTTTCAAAAACATTAATATGTTCCTCATGTAGAAAAAAAGGCAATACAGCATCTGAAGTGTGTATAATATTGATTACTGGTAACCAAGAGAAGATTTATAAATTTTGTTCAGATCGGGTTTACTGATGCTAAAGAATGAAACCTGCTCCAAAACAGTTGAACATAGCTATTTATCTAAAAAAAATTATTAAAAGGCTGCATTCAAAACTTGACTGGTACTGTTGACACCCTTGATGCATTATACAAAGATGTCTTGTTAAAAAGGGGAAGCTCTAGGGATCCTTGAACAAAAAAAACTTGGGACACCAGTGTGCAGAGGGTAAACTACAAGCACCCATTTTTTTATCCAGATGAGCTAAAAACCATAGGACAGACTCAATTGATAATAATGAAGAAGTCATAATAGTTCAAATTTGAAATGCATTTACAAAACTATCGTGTAGAAAAAAATTAGCATCAGAATGATGTTAAGAATTTGAGCAAACTGGTAAAATAAGTTCCACAATACACGTACTGTGTACCGGTATCATCAATGTAAAGTTCCCACCTTATACTGTAAATCAACTTTATTTGTGACAATTTTTTTGTGTGATTTAATTACCAGGGAAAAACTGGTTTGCGGCATCTAATTTTTGCAATCAATGAGTAGATCACGGGGAAAATAATATACTAGAAACATACGACAGGACACTCATGACAAGAACTTTGCGAAATGATTTAAAGTTGGTTTATAGTATGACGTACTCTAGGATTAGGCAATGGTGTTTAATTCAAATATCTGCACAATGTGCCTATGGGAAATGACAACAATACAAATATCTTGTTTGATTTATTTTAACACGGTTAGTACATGATACATGCACTATGCACTTACAGATAACTTCATCATGAGATGGTTTTCCTCATCTGAAAAGAATGCTTCAATATTCATACATATACAATCATATATACTGTCTTTAAACACACTCCAAAAAAAAAAAGAGAAATGACATGCCAATTTCATCAAGCAATAAAATTCCCCTTTTAATAATAAAATGAGTATTTTTTGAGCATTTTCAAAACAAGCAGCAAGAAGAATAAAACTGAAGCAGGAAAAAATATCTCAAAATTCTTATTATTGATCAATCCATAAAAGTTTAATTTTAACTTGTGTAATGGTAGATGCGTGTATCAAACAAATGCAACAGCATTGCAAGAAACAATTCAAAAAAATACTGCAGAGCAAAATTAATATCTAATATCTCAATCAAAAAGTACAATTTTTTAGTATAAAGATATAGTACGTACAAATATGACCCCCCCCCCCCTTCCCATTAGATTAACAAATGTAAAGATGATAAAAAAAGGGTTATTAAAAATAAAGAAGAGGGAAAGGTTTTATCAGTCGTCTGATTGGTCCTCTGGGTTACTTTCACTTTCTGCTTTCACTTTCTCTGGACCATTTCGAACTTGTTCTATCACAGTGTGTGCTAGTGTTTTCACTTCCTCCAGAGTTCTGGGATCTGCTTCAACTGTCTCTAATAATGCTAGCCCTCCCTCACTTTTTAGCAACCTGCAGTATCGCTCAGCTGTAAAAACAAAGGCAATTTACATAACACTCAATATAAGCACATGAATAAATTTAAAGGACCTGGTTGTAATACATTTTTGTTTTACACAAATACTATACACAATTAAAACAAGCCCATAATTTATCTGTTAAAGAAAATAAGTTGAGAATATTTTCCAACTAACCAATCCCCTGAGTCATCACGCAGTTTTCAAAACTTCCATTTCCTCTAGAAAGAAAAGTTTACACTTACGATAAACCCTGGTAAGGTTACAGAGAGCCCACACAGCCCAGTACTGTGCTGCAGGAGTGTCAAACGCCTTCAAGAGATTTAGTATGGGACCAAATGACCTGTAGCAGAAATTACAGCACTCAAATAACACAGTACATAGGAAGGAATTAGAGGAGGTTAAACAGCCAGATAATGATGTTATACAAAAATTGCTGGTCAAGTCCATGAAAAATCTAAAACTTATACATGTATTACATATAAACACATATATTACAAGTAATCCCCTACACTCTATACTACTGCAGTTTTTATATACTAATCCTATCAATGCACCTTTTGTTCAAATGGAATTTTGGAATATTCTCTCTCTCTCTCTCTCTCTCCTGTTTTTGTACCTGTAGTTGATATTCCTCCTACTCTCCAGAGGCCACCTCTTAATGGCCCTCATCATTCTCATCATCACTTCATTCCGGGTCGGCTGAGAAATAGTCCATGCATTTTCCCCATCTGCTGTGATGTGGGAAAAGATCCCTACAGCATTGTAACTGACTTCTATTCCATCCATTTCAGATTCCATTAACTTACTACAGAGGAAAACCTTAGTTTTAGAAGATTTCTTTAAATACATGAACTGGTACAGGCATAGTTATTAGGTACTTGTATACTTTCAGCATGTACTAAGTGTATATCCTAGCTGTAACATTTCTGGGATAGTTTTAACATGTATGTAGTCTATATTTACCAGAAAATATCCATAAAGTCTCCTTCCATAAGTTTCTTCCTGAGTTCTCTAACCTCTGCGATATTTCCCTTCAGAGAAAAAAGTTCACCAGTAAGTCATTGGAAAACAACAATATTTCCAGGAAATCATACACACAATAATGGTTAAATAGGATGTATTTGCGGCGTCTTTGACTGAATTCTGTACTTACCATCAGACCCATCATGTTTCTCAACAGCTCTTCTTTATCCGCAAAACGCTGAAAGAAAAAAATAAATCATCCAAAAACTTTATCAGAGTGCAGTATGAACTTCAACAGCATACTTTCTGTTGAAACTTCCAAATCTTTTATGTTACATTTACTAGTAATTGTATGTCTTCTTTGCTAGCCATGCCTCTAGATTGCTTACTTTTATCTACTATACATTATAAGTACAGTGGTTATATCATCAGTCCACTACATAAAAATTGGACTCGCAACACTTCCCAGAACAAGCACTCAGAGATTATCGTCCACATTCGAACTTCAAACTTTATACGACAAACAGCACAAAAAGTCAACAAGATTTTGCTTACCACAAGACAACTTTTAAACAACTCTAGTCCATTGTTGTCGATGAATCTCTTACAATTTTCAGCAGTTTCATCTGTAAAAGGTAATGAAGCTATTATATATTTATATCAAGTTTTAAAAAATACATGTGTATCAATTAAACAATATTTTTTAAGTCTCTGAACTCTTTTTGTATTAAATAAAAATCCATTTAATTTCCAAATACAGTGTACAGTAAAACATGGTTATAGTGAACACGCTTATAATGAATTGACACTTATAGTGAGGTGTTTTTCATTCCACGTAAGATTAAAACATAATATTTACATCTACCAAGTATTATTCCCTCTATTTCTTACGGAAACTTATCGTTAATTCATAGCTCTATAGAAACAGCCAGACTGAAATCTACACGCCCCGTTTATCGATTGATCGAAATTTACAGTGGCTGAAACTTCGATTGGTCGAAACCTACAGTGACCTAAGAAAAATCACAGACTGCATGAAATAATCATGATGATGTCAGACTCAGAGTCTCATAGGAGACGATTTGGCTGTTTCTTTAGTGAATTTTACTTACTTTTTATAATCAATTTATAGTTAAAAGAAAAAGGTTTCTATAAATAGTAAAATGCTTTCTTTGATGATTCATGCGGGCTATAAAGGTAGCGATTATTGCAGAAAAAATTTACATAACCCGCTAACGTGGGTTATGTATTTTTTCTGCAATTTTTTCTACCCGAATAAATCATCAAAGAAATCATTTTATTGTTTAGGTGAAGCTAAAGAATAGAACAAATTATGTTTATAACACAGCACAATTGCCCCTCCCTGGCACTTCATTGTAAGCGTGTTTTACTGTATGTAGCTTTTTTAATAAGGGATGGCAAGAAATGGATAATTTTACACTTGGTTCTAAAATTTCTGTGGATAAACCCACTAACCTGTGATGTTCCACATCATGCTCCAGGAAACTTCCATGTTCTCATCACATTGATTCAGAGCCAACTTCCTTCTGATGATTTTCAGCATTGCCTGAAGTAAATGCATTTAGATTAGATTGAATGCTAATGACCAAATGCACAAATGCAAGACCACATACATGTAGCTGTGCATTCTAATAGGAGTTAAACTCACAAAACTTTCAAATTTTCAAAATAAATGAAATAGTACTTGATTAATATGGTGCAATACTTGTGCACTTAAAACCAGTATGCTATAATTAGGCAAGTGCTAATTAAATGTGTCATAAAATGTACATTTATTTTATCAATACGTTTATATACATGTATCAATTTAGTATCTTTGGCACTGTAAACTGTGAACTTATTTGGGATTTACAATTTCTAAAGTTCATGCTACAGCCATGCAAATTGAATATGTATAAGCTCTCTCTCTTCCCCATTCCTATACCTCAATAGCTCCTAGTTCCCCAAATGTGAGTTTCTCTTCCCCATCCACCTGGCAGGCTAAACAGTTCAGCAGGATGATCCCCAGCTTCTGGATAAAATCTTCCTGGTTATCAGAAACCACTACCTCCATCAAATTCCGAATCATACGGTGGTGACAAAAGGTCTACAATGTTAACATTACCGGTATTTAGTTTGATAAAAAACTCTATTACCATAAGCATATACATTGATTTTATTTAACACTTTCTTGTTTCTGGCTTCTTGTCTTCAAATAAGGTATTACTATCTAGCAGTAACATCAAGCAGTATTTAACATTAATGAACAAAACAGTTTTTAAGGGGAAACATTTTATCAAAAGTTTGATTCATTTTTTCCCTTCTTCAAATTCTTACCAAATTATCTGGAAGATGCATGCTACAGAAATTCAACAGGACATTCCTCAACATCTAAAAATTTAAGAAAATACATTATCCTTAAATTCATTCATAAAAAATTAAACTAAGAGTTCATTTAAAATACTGACTTTACATGTTAATGTTACCAATTCTCTCTCTCTCTCTCTCTCTCTCTCTCTCTCTCGTTTAGGAAAACTTTAACACAATTAGTAGTACAATTTAACACATGTATTACAAGTTCTTTCTAGATGTTGTAATTCATATTGCACCTACTGTGCGATCATGTCTAAACTGTTCCATGGCATCCAGTAGGGTTAAAATTACTTTCCTGAAATTAGTAAAAGTATTTTATTCATAATAAAAACATACAAACTTCAAGATTTTAGTTGGATTATATAAAGCACATTGATTGGATTTTATTTTCTTTTTTTTCGGGGGGGGGGGGTGTGCAAAAACTGTTATACTATGCATGTACCTCCTTTGTAGATGAGTGACCTTCTCTCTATTCTCTCCTTTTAAAATGTAGAACAATGCAGCACTGTAAAATAAGACATATTTCTTTTATGAAAGAAAGATTAGAAAATTATCACAGTTGGAAATAAATAATGGAGAGGCAAGTTCACAAAGTGTTGTTTTTTCTTATTACCATCACTGATTTTATTCTATCTCACTTTAATGATTATGAATGAGGTGTTACAACTGTATCATTTGTATGTACAAAATGACAAACCTGCCAGAAATCTGGACCTGCTTATTTTTCCAATTATGCTTCATCCCAGCCAAGATCAGCTACAAAGAAAATACAGAAATACATTTAAACATACTAAGATATCAAAACAAAATGAATAATTCATTTAGGACCCTACAAGGAGTGAGCCAATCTAAGAATAGCTGACACTGAAAGATGTGCAGTGGTTTGGATTTTGTTTCATATTACCTCTAGACCCTGGCACTGATCCCGAACTTCTTCATAGCGCAGCATTTGAAAGAGATGATTGAGGGCTGATGATAAGAGACTCTCTTTGTCTTTGTAGACTCTCACAGCCAGTAGGACCTGAGCCTCTGTGTTAGTGCCCGTCACCTGTTCCAACAGGAAAATTTAACGTTCATCAACTTTCTTTGCTTGGAAAAGTAGATAATTCATTAGCCCCACCTGCACTTGCCTAATATTTGGCTAGATTGATAATCATTTTTTCTCAAAAGAGATCAGAATTGTTATCGATAAATTCAACATCTTAGTATACACTAAATAGTCATTGACAAAATAAATTTTTCAGGGTACATATTAACTATATAACTGTTATTTTTTGCTGGTTCAGATCTTTCACATTTGAATTAAAGTCACATAATTACCCGTTTCGCTGGTATGTCTGGACGTTCACATGGATTATCAGGACAGTCCATCAGTCCAAGAAATTCTAATTCTTTTCCCTCCAGGCCAGGAATACTACACTCTCTTAAGAAAGAAAAAGATTCCAATTCAAAACTTGCAAATACATCTACTGTGAAATCATTAGAATTTGTTGATGCTCAATTTTTGTGGATTTTGTGGGAACCCCTCATCCACAAAATTAATGTACATCCTCAATGAACTAATTATAATGAATAATAATAAACACATGCAGTTTTCATTTATGCAAATCAATGAACCTGTGAAAAACTGCAACACAGAATTGGTCCTCATGAGATTTTATGATTCCACAGCATGAAAAGCATTTACAAATCCCTAGCTTAACCAGCTAGGTGACAAGAATGGATTTGATCATAAGTTTGTTTTGCTGTACCACACATTTTTTCATTGAGGAGGCTGGGTGGTCAGTATATTACCCATCATAATGATATTTATGGCATAAACTACAATTTAGTAAAGAAAAAACTCTAAATATTTTGGATTTAAAATTTGACATTTCCTTATATATTGATACAGAGGTCTTCGTTTAAAAGAGGTAATTTATAGCCTTAAAATAGCCCTGACCATTCAGCTGTCTTAAAAATAAATTTACAAACCTGTTACTTGCTTGCGTCCCATAGCTAGCTAGATTTGTAGCTGAAATATCCAGAGAGGTCAAGTTAGGAAGGTTATCAGCTATGTACGACAAACAGTCTCCAGGATGATTGTGGGTTTGAGGGGCATCCTCAGATCCAGATAAATCCAGGTGTCTAAAACAGGTAATGGTGCAGCTATATGTGAGGATGATATCTACAGAGTTCATTATTATACCAGTTCAAAAATAAGCATGAATTTGACTTCCTTTATTTTTAATTGGTTTCTTCAGTTATGAGCAATTTTACATGCATATATATACATATTTAATAATTTCGTCGAAAACTCTTGTTTTCACTTCTCTTAATGTAAGTTAAAGAGACAAGACAGACCTTGGCTTTCTGCTGCTGATGATATAGCTAATTTCTGGTAAATGGTTTTCTGTAAAACTCTTCAACTTACCTCAATTTTTTGGCTTTGCAAATAGTTTTTAATGCCTCTAGCATATCCTCAATATTCACTCCACTTAAGTAAAGGGAACATAAGTTCTCCAGTTGATCTATAGAGTCCAAAAGTTCAATGTCAAAAACACAACATGACAGATCTAAAGAGTTCAAATTTTTCAATGGGTTCAATATGGCTGGTAATATACTTGTTCCATCCTCAATCGAAGTATTCTTGAAATAAGCATCCCTTAGCAGTAGTTTCTTTAGTTTTGGGCACTTAAAGACATACTCTATACAGAATTTTCCTTCATCTACGTGTGTAGAATCTTTGGTCTCACTTAAACTTTGGACAAGTCCGAATGAATCATCAATTATGAGAGATAAAAGTGTTCCACCGAGTTTATTGATAATTAGTACATGTTCCCATTTGAGGTGACAGTTAGACAAATCAAGTTCTCGAATGGGGTGTTTGCATATAAATTCTAAATCTCTAGTATCAATGCGCCGCCAAGATAAATTAACTCTGTTTAATCTTGTCAAAGATGTGTCTCTGAAAATTTTCAGCCACGCTAAATCTGTTGGGTACTCTTCATACATCGATTGGAATAGTTTATCACATAAACTTGGATGCTGCAAGGAGATGCCTTCCTTAAGTGTGTAGCCATCAATTGATTTATCGGCATATGCATCAATATTTTTTGCCGCAACTTTCAAGCACAGATCTTCCAAGGTCTCGGGATTATTTTCTGGCCAAGAGGTGGCCATAGTCAAGTTCTATAAAAATCACTCTCTGTAAAGAAAAAAATGTGTGTTTAATATCAATAGCACAATAAAAAACAAGAGGCCAATTGGCCTTAACGGTCACCTAAGTAGCATATATAACCCATACACAAACTTGTCGAGGAGTCTCATATATGCATTTAATTAATTAGGTTTCATTCTGGAGTAGAAAAATTATAAAATTGTAATGACGACCACCTCCTGCCTGAAATCTTTCAAAAAGAACTATGAAACCTATAATTTTTGCAAAAAACTAAAAGATCTGGTCTACAAAATCATGAATTCAGTTTTCCTTTCAGGTGTGTGGGAGTAAATAAGATAATTTTTAAACATTATATGCATTAGCACCTATATATCCATTTTCGCCCTGCCCTAGAGTCAAAACCCATACTCCAGGGGAAATGAAAAGCAATCCGATCCTACCATTTTTAGACGTCTGTTTTTACCAGATTGTGAATTTATATTATTTCTATTAAAAAATCTGTTTTTAAATATGACACAAACAAACATTCTTAGGATTCATGCAGAAAAAAAATATGATAAAATTAAAAAAAATCCCTAGGCTACCTACCTAATCTAATTTTTTCATGAGAGTGACTAAAATGGGTAGCGAAATCCGGGCCGGGCCGGGATTTTCGAAAGTGAAAACCGGGTTTTTGTTGATTTCTTAGAAAATACTTGTTTGTTCTGTACGAAATTTGCAGGAATACTTCATTACATCTTGTTTAGTCTTCGCTGAAATTTTGATTATGACAGAATGAGTTTTTCAATATTTATTACAGATTTTCATTTTTCAGGTGACTAAAATGGGTAGCGAACCCGAGTTACAAATTTTGGCGATATTAAGCGAACTACATGTTTAATTTGGAAACTTATGCATTAAATCATTGCTATTTAAGTTTAGATACTAAGATAATTCAACGATTCTGTCAATAAATATCATTTAATAAAATTATAGCCAAATATTATAAACCCGGGATGGAACAAAACCGGACACGTTTACCCGGGACAAACTTTTTATCTCCGAAATAATTATTTCGGATAGCTAACGGTGACATATATAAGTACGTCTTTATTTATTTTACACACCACACGTCTCCTTTCATATCTGTGTCTGAGTTCCTTATTCCTGTAATTTCGTACAGAACAAACGAGTATTTTCTAAGAAATCAACAAAAACCCGGTTTTCACTTTCGAAAATCCCTGCCTGGCCCAGGTTTCGCTACCAATTTTAGTCACACTTTTTTCATCAGTGTTAGTACCCTAATTAAACACACAATTTTTTTATAGGCCGAGGTGAAATGTTTTAACTTTTGGTAAACAAGTTTTTCTGTAACCGTACTATTACGGAGATTGATCCCTCATTATATTCCAAACTTTTTTGGGATCAATCTTACGAACTACATGACATTGTATAGGCTTATAGGAAAACTTGTTAACTAAAAGTTGTTTAATTTGATGTACATTAATACGGATTTATATAAAAAAATTACCACATCAAAAATTTCCTTTCTGGCAATATAAATTTATATTCTGTTTGGCTATTTTATCCCAAAACGGGCCATTATCATGATCATATCACATTTGGGCGATTGGCCCCAACCTGCTGACTAACTCTTATGTTTCACGTCCATATAAAAGACAGATCTATAATTTGACAGTCAACAAATAATTCGAGATCATTTGTAAAACATTTAAACGAATGTGTGTTTAATCAAGCAATAAAAATTAAAGGTTTAGAAAATAAATACTAACTACTTTATCAAGAAATATTTTCCCTGGAACGTCTTCGCCATTTCCAACCGGAAATCAATTGTCAACATGACTTTCGGTACACCTTTGACGTTCTCGACCCTACGACGCTATTTAGAGGCGTATCGAATGTCGACGGGTGTGTTCCGTGCACATGCAAACCGCACAAGCGGTTTTCGTCAAGTTTCTCTAATAATCCAAATTAAACACAACCAACTGATTTCTTTTTCAATTTGTGAACTACACAAGATTTATATATGAACAATAATTTCAGGTCCATAAATTATCAAGTGTTTAGATTTGAAATACAAGCACTGTAACGTTTGCGATACAATATGGGTCATTTGGGTGCGTTCAGGTATAGGTGTATTTCATGGATGCAAGGCTTTTCGTGACCCGGACCTTTCGTGACTTGGTTCACAAGACGTTTCGTGACCCAGACCTTTCGGGTCCTGGATCTTTCGTGACCTACATTACGACGTTTAGGGACTTGATAAATATTTCTTTATTAAACCGTTGGGAAATACAAAACCTCGTTATTTTTTTATTATCATAACTCATATATAAAAAAAAAAAACATCGAAGAAACACAAAACCAAAACCATTATGCAATTGTGACAAAAAAAAATTCACGTAACGTTATTCCGTGAATAAAAGCAGTTAAAAACAACTAACTACAAAGAGGATATATATGATTAATATAATAATTAAATATAAACACGAAGAAATAAGGTAGATTTGTAAACATATTAATTTATTTCTTATATAGAACAGTAATATAATTACGTATAAACAATCAAAGGTACTGTACTTAAGCATGTGTTATCTTTTAATTGCTAAAACAACAAGATGACAGCGGGGTATTCCTAGTATACATGGAAGGGGCTACTAGGTGCTATTAGACGGTGTATTACCCGTACACATAGAAGGGGTGAGGTACTAATTATGAGGAGGTTAATGAAGAGACCTTGTTAACACATGGGCTTCCCAATGTCACTTTTTCTTGCGACTTCAAGAAGACAACAGCGAAGACAACATGAATGGTAAGTAAAATATATTTTTTACATTATAAACACATATATTTAAAATAACAAAATTGTTATGTAACCGTTATTTGTTCATGCGCATGTGATTGATTTTGATGTGCATAATGTTTTGATGTGTAATGCTGATTTTGATTATGCATTATGTTTTGATATGTAGTGCTTATAGCTGTTTGTAGATGCAGTACTAGTATTGTTATTTCACAGATTTAATAACCTCTAAATAATGTCATGTCTTACTGTTTCTATGCCTGTTATAGCTTTATTAAATATTAAATGAGTACAACTTATCATTGAATTTGTTTCCTTCATAATGTTAAATAATGATCTAGAGGGGGGGGGTCGGGGGGGGGGGGGGGTCCCGACCCCCCCTGGAAAATGAAAATTTATTAAATTTACATAGTAAAATTATCGCGAAAATATGCCTCGGACCCCCCTGGCAAACACAATTATCCTTCGGACCCCCCCCCCCTGGAAAAATTTTCTGGATCCGCGCATGGCCAAGTCAATGATAAAGAAGGTAGGATGCCTGTCACAGTGGGTTTTTTAGTACATTGTACTATACTGACTTCGATGAGAAGAAGAAATATATAAATTATTGTCAAAAAAGACACCCAAGCAACAAGATACTAATTATATATAAGATATATATGATCCTAAATGCATAATATGTCCACCCAGCCTTAAAACATAAAACATGGGTTTATATGATTAACAATGACAATGAAGACAACTTCCTAATAAATATGATAAGGGTACAAGTCTTGAAATGTTAGAATTATACACACTAGGTACAATGGTATCCATTATATAACGTTAATGAAAAGACACCGGAATACCATATTATCATCGACATGATAGAACTAATTTCATATTATGTTATAACTACAATGCTACAGTTTATTTAGATTTATTAATCAAATAATTTAACATCATATAAAAATGACGAATTAAACTTACTTTTTATCATCCATGAAAAAGTTTTACTTACTCACGATATCACGTACGATCAATCCGCATTTCCTCTGATTTATTAGGAATTGATTAACTGTATTACATTATTAATTACGCAAAAAATAATCTTGGTCACGAAAAATCTTATAAGGTCTCGGAACGTCCGGGTCACGAACCGTCTTGGTCACGAAACGTCTAGAATTCTATTTCATACTTCCCAGTTCTATAAATTATTCCAAGAGTGAGGTTCCGCCACTCGCATGTTTGCTGACTCCGCATTTTTCTCTCTCTCTCTCTTGTTAATATGCCATAGTATTAAGAATGCACTTGATTTTATTTTTTTAACTTATTGAAGCTGCTTTAAATTAATAGCACCTTGAAGTAGTTAACAGTTTGCCTGCATTAAAAGGCACCACAGACACGTAGTATTGGGGGGGGGGATGCCCCCTCCCCACTTTTTTTCCCATAACATTCATTACTCTTAAGTAATTCATTAATAATAGTGACACGTTGATCAATATTGATCAAGAGACCTAAAAAAACAGGGCAATCATATATGCAACAAAAAATAAAATTTGTTTTCATTATAAAATTTATTTCATTTAAATAATTGTGAAGTAAATACATGGATAAGCAAATGTTATGTAACATTCAAAAGTATGTTTGAATGAATACTTCTTTTTTCTTAAATGTATATTGAAAATCATAGTTAAATACATCTAAAGAGACAAAAAATTCTCAAAATTTATTTCCTTAATTTGAAAACCAAAAATGCATGAAAATTACATGGTATAATAAAAGATACAGAAAAAGTGTATTGATCACAAATAATAATATTCCATTGAAATAAAATAATATGACAAACAAAACAGTTCATAACTTGCAAGGCATTAACTATCTGTTTTGTTAAACTTGAATATTATAAAGAACTTTTTTCTCATTAAAATCACAAAACAATTAAGCATTGCACAGACATTGGGAATGGCATAGAACACAATTTATATCAGAGGCTTTTACCAGAAAATAAAGATGCTTCTGGAAGATGTCATGATTGAGTTATATCACAAGTATTCTCTTTTTTTCTAGACTCTTCCCCATGGTGCATGTACTGCTATCTCAATCTTATACAAACATTTACACATATAGAACCCCTTCTTAATTATATCTTGTGTTGAGCATCACACACTTTTTCTGTCGGTCAGGACACGGATGATGCAGCCAGGGCCACCTTTGGCATACACCTGTAAATATAAAAGAGGCACTTTTGAAAGAACAAATAGTCATATTGGGAGCATCATGTTATTATATATAAATTACTGTAAATGTATTACATTTGACTCTGTATTTTATTTAGTGTTTTTGGCAGAAAGTTGCTTCTGGTAAATCAAGTGCATTGATGAATGTCTTCCAAAACATATTTGAATAGATATATTACAGAAATGCGCTAAATCAAATTTATGCTTACTTGTTTTAATATTAATTTCTACTTGATACTGTACAGACTAAATAAAATATACATATATGAACTAAATGAAATTTATGCTAACTTTTTAAAATAACTGACTTACTTCAACTTTTATCAAAATTTAAGCCACCTTATACCCTGGTAATAAAAATTGCAAAATGCATGCATTTATTGCTGGATATAAATATTATGAATATAGGGTGATTTCACCATGCATCGGACACCTTTGGATTTTTCCCTTTGTTCACGCATCAAATATCGTCCAAATATAAATAAAACTTGTTTTAAAAGTTGCAGGTTTTCCCCTTGCTTAATTATTGAAGAAAAAATTGTGAAATTGTTAAAAATGTAGAAAATAAAGCAAATTAATGAAGCGTTGAACTATTTCACCATGGATCGGACAATATTTACCAAGCATCGGACAGCTATAGCAGTACAGTAGAGATTAAAAATAACAACATTTTCTGGTTTTAATGCAAAAATACAAAGGTTCGGAAATATTAATTTATTCAATTGCAATTCATATTTCTTTTAATGTAAGTCCTTAAATCTACATATAGGAATTTAGACTAGTGCTTCTGTTTAAAGGAATATTTATCATAAGGGGTTCTTTATCGTGCCAGCTCCTACAGGAACTTTGGACTAAAAAGGGTTTGTCCGTAAAACTCAATTTTTAAGTGGTTTGAGGAAAATGTTTATATCAATTATTTTTAAAATTTATATTTTACTTCACATTTAAAGTATATCACAAGGAATGGGCACATAATATCCATATTATTAGAAAAAATCAAGCAGTGAAAACTGTCCGATGCATGTTAACTTTTGTCCGATCCATGGTGAAATGAACATATGGTGCAATAATGACCTTGACATTAATTGTTCAAATTTCTTGGACTTATTTTAATCAAATTTTGTTTCAAAACTTACTTCTTTCTAATTATTTTAGGCAGAGAGTGCATTTTCACTAATTCACAATCAAACGCACAACATTCAAATAATGTTTTAGTGTAAAATCTTCGTAACTAAATTTTCAATAATGGCATAATTGATGTCATTTTACGATGTCTATATTGCTATTTCTTTGACAATGTGACTGTCAAATTCTTAATAATGATAATGTTCATTTGTTCTAATTCAGGAATATACGAAACAACACATGAGCGCATGCACATTTATTTGTGTATTTATAAACAAAGTTGTCCGATCCAAGGTATGTGTGCGATGCATGGTTAAATCACCCTAATGACCATCAAACCATCATATAAAATTCAAATTGACCTATGTGAAAATCTCGAGACTTGAATACATTAGATACCTGTACATTTTGAGTTTTACCTGTGCTTCATATGCAACATTCTACATATGTTTTTCCATTCAAAATTGACATTATTCTAAGCATGTATTACCTTTTCATGCCATGAGAGAAGAGCAGCACTACTCCCTTCTGATGGAAATTCAAATCCTCTATAAATATATTTCATTAGAATGTCCAGTGTTTGACTGTCAAGGGCATTCACTCCTTTCTCTATGTCACTGGCTTTGAATGCAGTCAGCACTCGAACTACAAGCTGTACAACTTTGTCCTGAGATTTGAAAAAAATAAAATAAATAGAAAGATAGCATTTCATTTAAAATAAACTAAGTACGGTAAGCATACTGGATTTTTTTTAAAATGTACATTGAAAATCATCATTTTTTTCATTTGAGTAGAATGGAACACATTGAGATAGTTTTACTAATAAAAGCACATATTGATATCTAAGATTTAATAACAGTTGATAAATTTTTAAGATAATTACATATGAATGCATTTAAGAAACCCATATAAAAGTACCATATAAAAGTTATGAATTGTAAAAGTCTCAGTCCATCTTGATTCTTAAAAACATGATTTGCTGTATCACTTCGCAAGGCTTCAACCATCTGAGTTATAACGTTATATAATAATATTGTGGAAGTTAGATGGGGTTTACACTTTTATTAATTTCAGAGAAATGTATAACATGCAATGAAGGTGACCCATTCCTCTCCAAATTAAGTTTAGAATAGAATAATGAACCAAATAAATCACAAAAGTGACAACTACTCAAGTTCATCATAAAAATCACCATTACTTCAAAATCATCACAGCTATGGGTACATACCTTTAGTCTTTTGTCTTTGCAACCCTGCAGGGGATTTTGCAAAACAGCCTTCAGTGCCTCCACATTTTTAGCTTTATCATGTTAAGGAAAGTTGAAAAGTACTGCACTGTATCAAGTTGGATCTATGTATTTTAGGACTGTTGTACCTTTAGTTGTGGTAGCATAATATGTATTTTTTTTTGGGGGGGGGGGGGGGGTTGGGAGGAGGGGGTTCTTTCCGGAAAAGACTTCAAGCGTAAATCTGTGTGGTCAGTTTGGTCCATATACTGGGGAATACAGTATAGATAATTTACCATCAGCTGGTATAAAAACAACTACCGGTACAAGACTGCCAAAACTGCCACTGGTGGCAAGGCTATATCATATACTAATACCGAGCGCAGCGAGAGGCGGGCGAAGCGAGGATTAATGGTAACACGTATATATAAGAAAATCAGTGAAAAATGAAAGTTGAATCAGGGGTACTAAGGCCAAAAAAAATTTCTTCCAGCCCTGGGCGCCGCCATCTTGGCAGCCATTTTGTTTATAAAAAGTTAGTTCCATCATTGATTGATCAGTACTTATCGATGTTTGTTGTCCCTAAACTCGATTAAATAAGTTCCAGTGTTTCAATAGAAGGTCGAATTAAAAGAAATTAAAAAGGAAACCAGATAATTTTCAATAGTGCTTCAATCAAGAAACACGACATGTTCTATGTATGTGTTATCAGATTATCAGATGGAAAATAAAAACATTAAGGTCAAGGAATTGATCTTTTAGATGCCGAATAAAGTATTTAATTTTATTACAGCGGCATTCATATGAATTAAATTGATAAACAATGAAAGAAGAAATAAAAAAATAGTTCGGAATAACGTTTCTCTCTTCGGCTATTTCCGAAGACAAAACTTGAACGTTTTACGTCTGAAATATGACGTCACAATGTAGACTGAGCACGCGACGTTTAGTAAAACTTTGGCTAATGATTTGAGTAGGCAACCAGGCGGATCCTACTGTGTGCGTTTCAAATAAATTTTATTCTACAAAAATCAAACTGCACTGCATGTGTTAAATCTGCGCTCGGTCCAACGGTCACACCGTATATATATTATATTTTACGGTGTGACTGTAATAAGGGCAAAGCCAATGTGCACTATCAATTTACAAAAGATTAATCAGAAGCACAGCTGGATCCGCCTATCTATGTATTCATAATTCTAAATGTCGCCTGCTCATTTTACATAATGATGTCATATTAGTAGAGGCAGACATCACTTTACAAAGTAGCAAAGATCGGACCGCACTGAAATTTTTAAAATAGAAGATAAAAATTACAAATTGCAGAAGAATAAGTATACTTGAGGGTGTATTGCTCAATTTACATCACAAACAGTTGTTATGAAACATTAAGCTAGTACAAGATTCAGAATTAAACATGGATGCTGGTGATGTCACTGCACGTGAAGTGATTCTTTTTCCCTCTATACTGGAACAGTTTTTCAACTTCATAGGTACAGATTGTAATTTCTATTGATTTGGTATATACACGTGTTGTCTATAGATAAATCTTCATTCTTATGGGCTCTTAGGTCTAAAATACATGTAAGAATCAAACAAGGAAATGCATTAGTTAGTCATATCGAACCGAAGTTATAATTAAACAATGTTACGCGGTCTAAATATCTAAATAGTAAGTAAAATACACAAACGTTAGAACATTTTTTTTAAACAGTTCATTCGTGACAAGAGGAAAAGTCGCATTCATCTCGTTCATTGGTACTGCAACTTGCGGAAGAAAGTTCCCTTCTTGATTAAAGGATACATTGGTTTAAAAAGTTGGTAACTTCGTTTTCATTTGGACCAACTACACCGACATCTGAATCTTCATTGTCCTGAAAGTTTTCTTCGTCGTATTCATCAACATTTACTTTTCTAAACTTACTGGCACCAGTGTTTTTTGCCATTGTAAATATTTTTTCCGTCTGAAAGCACCACCCCGGAAGTTCTCTAGTTTTCCGGCTTACCACGATCACAAATGCCCGTAAGTTCAACTAATTACCGGAAAGAACAGAAAGTGTCAACAGATCGTTTTAAAATAAGTGAGCATGATCACAATTATATCTCAATGCTCAATGTTTTAAGTATTTGATTTTTTAATACAATACTAGATTAAAATAAATAACCAACTTCCTTTTTGTGTAGAAGAAATTCATTTTTAATAATGACTTGATTTAATTTGTAACTTTTTTGTTGTTTTGTATTTTTTTTTGGGGGGGGGGGGGTGTTTTTGTTTGTTGTTTTCTTTATTTGTAATGTAATCATTCTGCCTGTCCGCCCATTCTTTCATCCTTCTTGTCTAAAAATAAAATCTAAACATCTTCATTTAACTTCTGTAAACCAATCTATGTATGTAGTTAAAATTTAACATTGAATACCGTTTAACAATATATATACTAACTAGAGTACACTACAAACAACTGGGAACTGAACATGGGTTATAAGCTATAACCATTTCTATTGAAATAATTTAGAGATATGAATATTTATATTTGTGTGTTGTATTTAACAAATCAGTAATAATTTCATTTTTTCACAATAAATTGCCACACCAGTTACGGAAATTCGTTTCTTTGAAGGTTAAACCACGCTGTTAGACTTTATCGGTAACTAAAACGTATTTTTCTCATTAAAGGCTCATATTTATTCTCAACGGCTCGTCTAGAATGTACTTGCGGTATAGACCCGAAACGGTTCAATGTTTACTATCTGAGAGTGTCTCAACCAGACTCTATCTTTATATATTACATGTACAACCTTTATGCTGAAAATTTACCTAATTAACCCACGGTCATGATCATCTCGATTCTATTACCCACAAAATAAGAGAAACGAACCGACCATGGGTGTCCAACGATACGCTTAATCAAATTAATGCAGTTTTGAAAACTATCTTTACAAACTGTACACATTTATCGTTATTAAACACGCACAATCTCTCTCTCTCTCTCTCTCTCTCTCTCATCTGTAAAAAAAAATCCTTTATTATAGAAATATTTTTCATATTTACTAAACCTGATCTGATATTCATAAGCCATACAGTGAATAACTGGGCAGACAACTTAAATTTCAAAAGTAAATAATAATCAAAGAAATAGATAGCCATGATTTATAAGAATTCAACGTGTTCTACAATGACATTCATGTTAAATTAACCGATCTATCGCATATATTGCATTACGGTGTCATCCCTATTTATTCAATTCTTGTGATTTTTATGCGTATTAATTGTGTAAATTAGCTTATCAAAGAAGATGGGGGGGGGGGGGGGGGGTGTTAAAATAGCGAAAATGACCATTCGGTTAGTTGTAAAACAATCTGATTAAAATAAGATCTTTGATCCGCTCTGAAAAATTCGGTGTCGCTACACAAAGAATTTGTCAGAGCGGATCAAAGATCTTATTTTAATCAGATTGGTTGTAAAACACAGTTTTGAATTTATTTTTCCCCAGTTAAATCTACAAGTTTGCAACAGCACAACTTCGAATTATATAATTAAGTTTTAGTCGATGGTATCGAACTCACAACATAAAAACCGTAGTTTTACAAGATTAGCCTTATGTCTGAGCTCTAACCACTGAGCCATTTCAGACACATCAAAGTACGTTGTTAAAAATTATATGTGTGTCTTTGGCCACGAATTTACCGGGACTTGTATTATTTTTTTCAAAACGTTGAATTGTATGATACAAAATGATATTTTATTGTATAGTGTGTCATCTTTCCACGTTTTTGTTGATTAAAATCGGTTTGTTTTTCCATTAGACCTTATTTAGACTGTGAGAAAAATATGAAGCACAGACTCACTCTATAAAAGAAAATGCTTTGAAGCCGTTTAAAAAAAAAATGACACTTTTTGGAGATTTTGATAGGCATACGCCAGTTTGGGTCAACATATGTTCCAAGTAATGGGCATATTTAAAGGTTTAAAATCAATGATATTATAAATAAATATTGTTTTGAATAATTCTTAAAAAAAAACCCGGTATATACTATCAGGTTTATTGATATTTTAATTTTTCAGTATTTTATCTGTCCGAGTATAGGCATTTTACACGCATTATCCACCCAACTCTACATAAAAAGAGGCTGGATCTTGTCTTCTACCCGTTCCCCCTGGTTGGGACACAATGCACTTAATTGCATTATCACTCCTAGCAAATGCAACATAATTATATTCTGAACGTACTATATACAGTAAGAGCTTTGTGAAAGAAATGACACTGTTAATAATTTCCATGTAAAAAAAAATCCAAGAGTGACTTATATTCTCACTGGTATCGACTAGATTTCTCAAATTTGAGTAAAGAAGATTCTGACATAAACAAATTTGCAAATACAATCTATGTTTAGTTAAATTTATTTTTTCCGGAAATCATTTTTCTATTCTACTCGAGTTTTAGTAAATTTCGGTGCATTAAATATGTGGTATTTGTAGCGCCCTCTTTTGTCCGCCATAATAGTTATCAACATGGTAAAATATACATTCCTCTAAGAATCCATCGTCATCTTATAATTTTAACAATAATATAAATTATTTTGGACATTTTTAGAGAAATAAATATCGTTTCTTTGATATAATAAAGATATTTTGTGAAAATTACCGTAATGTTATAAGAAATACCTACATAAATAACCAATGATCTGTACACCAAAAGAGGAAAACTAAACTTTAAAATGTAAACTCTGTGGAAGATAAGCACTCACGAGCTCTTCTTTTAAGTCCAGAAGTAATATTGCTGTGATTCAAGAAGTTGCACAATGGCCGCGGTGGGGAAAACATTTTGACAAATGAGAAAACGCTTATTTTAACAACGTATTCATCCCGAATTTCCTCAAAATGTATTGCACTGTTAGAAGATATAACCGGTATAAACAACTCTGTTCTTTAAATTCAGGCAAAGGTAAAGGCCAAGGAACTCCGTGGCAAGAAGAAGGAGGATTTGGAAAAGCAGTTGGATGAACTTAAACAGGTTGGACACAATTACCTAAACAAGAACTATTCCCCGTTTCAGTAATGAAATCCACTTTTTGGAAGTGATAAACTCAAAATTACTATTACTATTATTTGATAAAATTCATTTTTACATAAAAAGAACAAACAGATTTAAAGGGGAAGGAAAGTCAAAAACATAATCTATTTTTAATAAAGTGGTGTAAATTATCATGTGTGGTCATGCTGTTTTGAAAATATAAAATACGTAATTAAGCTTTAATGAACGTTTGAAGTTGGAGAAATCGTATTTAATGGAGGCTGCATGATGTAGAACTCTTTTGTATTAAAAACAAGAAAAATTAATTATTTTGACGTCACACCATCTATTCCGGTTTGATTTACATATACAAATGAATGTACACATTGCTCTGAATATAATTAACGCTGGTTTATGCCTTTCTGTTACTCAAATAATCGACTAAACAAAATTGATAATGTTTGAGTTCACACGTCAATCTAAAGAAAAAATACATGTATCATTGTATGCATAAATATATGCATTTTCATAAGTAAATGACAGCTGTTAATCTGCTATCATTCAAAGTTGAAAACGACCTGGATTAAATTTTTTATTCCAAGTCAAGTTCTTCGCTAACTGAATAAATGTTATAATTGTAATCGGGATGTTTAAAATTCATTCTTTAAAGTCGGAATTACCATGTCGAAATAACGACGGCAGACATTTTCTATGATACTTGGCATCTGTTGTCAATTTCCACATTTACGCGGAGATTTCTTCGACACTAACCTCCGCTTTTAGATTTCAACGAACATGCTCCATTTGACGTTAGTTTGTAGTTTGCAATGGTAAAATCAATATTGTTTCAAATTTTCCAGAACTGGTCATTCAGAGCGAATATCATGATTTACTAATACTGATGTTATGTTGATAAGACAAACAGGAATAGATGGTGTGATGTCATAGATTAAAGTTCAATGGCAGCCCACATAGGGGCGGGAAATTTAAATTAAGCGATCAATTTTTTTTTATTTATTCATTGTTTAAGGGTTTTTAATGAAAATAAATACGATTTACAATTATAGTAGATGATAATTAATTGATTTATTGTACAACATATTTTTAGTTTCCTTCCCCTTTAAGTAAATTAATAGGTAAAAATGTACACATTGTATAAAAAATGTATCAAAATGGGTACTTCTGACTTTCCTTACACTCCCTTCTTTTCATTTTTTTATTGCTTATTTGTTCTCCCCCCCCCCCCCCCCCCCCCAAACTTTCTATTTTTTTCTACTCTGTTATCAATTTTTGTTTTGTTTTTATTACATGTTTTTTCTGTTCTTTCTCATTTTTTCTCTACACTACATATACTTTTTTTTAATTTTCAACCTTAGCAATTAACCATTATTATACTTGAATAAAATACTTCTTAAAAATATAAATGAAAACATTCTAGTATTGCAGGATTTTCTTGGCGTGTGCTAAATGAATAAAAAACCCCACTTAAGTAAAAATAATTGCATGTGAAATGCAGTGTGATGCAAACTAAGGGGCTTGGTTGTTGGATAGTGAAGTTTTTTAATTATTTGTTCCCAAAGGAAAAATTGATTGAAATTAATAATCTTAGGTGAATTTTTGTATATTGCAACAAATAAATTCGTTTCAATCATGTTTAAAAAAGTGTATTCAATGTACATTACAAAAAAGTAAAGGGACGACACTCGCCATCTTGGATTTATTGAGGGTCCTTGGTTCAAGCTATGTTTTAAACAAGTTCTCCAATTTCTCTGTTTTTCTGGTTTTCTGACGAGATCTAAGTTTGAAAATGGTCAAATAACTTATCACTAGCGTCTGACTACATCTATCTGTCGCATGATAAACACATCATTCCGAAATGTACTAGATACTTGCCAAACATATCAAAAGCAACAGAAGTTGATGCAAACTCTCCATGTAATCACTGAGGAGATCCAAAAGCATACGACAAACACAAAAAAATCTTTTCGTGCATTTTTTGCTTGCTCTACAGTTATACGTTTTCAGAACATCTCGGTGATTATTTTGGAGAATTTACGTCACTCAAAAGTAAACTTCTGTTGTTTTTGATAAGTTTGGTGAGTTATGATAAATGTTAATGTTAAACTGAAGTTTGCTAAATATTTTTTGATGATGAATGGTGATGCATGCTGGCAGAGTTTGTTCCAAATGTGTCAAGACATGCAACAAGGAACATTCATTTTGCCAAATCAATCTATTTAGACTTGTAAAGTTGCTTTTATATGCTCAGTTACACAACAAGTAAGCATTTAAATTGCCATGGTAACATTGTTGGTGTTTTGTCATGAATGATTTCGTTATCTTTATATATAGAATATAATGTTTGGATGATTATCTTGCATGATTTACACATTAAGAGATAGAGATTTAGGTAGTCCTATACTCGGCACTAAATGGGCTCAATCATTAAAAGCTTAGCTTTAAATGATAAATATACATTCTAGTAATACATATACAAAAGAAAATATGTATGTTTACATGCTAGTTTGTTTGTTATCACCTCTCAGACGGGTGTACCCCCTTGCAAAAATTATTGACAATTATGAAATTTGCCAGAGGTCCGTTTTTCCTAAAAATAATTACCAATTTTGGGAAAATTAGAACTGAACATACAAAATAGAGTATACATATTTATTTAAGCCATATCTCATTAATAATTTTGCGCAAATTTTTGTAAGTAAGTACGCTTTATGGACCTGATGTATCAAAATAGAATACAAAAAATGCAATGCTAGTATCACGTTTGGTAATTTTTTTACTATTTTATGGACTCAAACTTAAATTCATGGTGTTTATTCTATAGATTGACATCTTAGAAAAAAGATTTGGTAAAATAAGTTATATGTTGACGGATTACTTTTCACGCTATAAGCTCTAAACCAAGTAGACCCTGACGAAAAAATTCGTAAAAATCACATTTTGCTACAGTTTTCTGCCTAGATCTGTCAACAATGTTAGATATCATTTAAACATTAATTAATTGACGATTGATTAAATTCGAAATAGCTTCTGTCTCTAAATTTAAACCGGTTTTAGTAAAAGAAAAATAAAAATTAAGGGGGGGGGGGGGGGGGAGGTCAAAACAAAGAAGATATAAGCATACCTGAGATCCTGGTTAATCAGAAACTTTGTTTTTCATTTTTATTTAACGGAATCGAGTTTCTCAACATTAATTATTTCTATCTCTCATAGAATACATATATTACCGTTCTAATTGCTTATTATTGCCATTGTTTACAACAGCGATGTAGAGCAAAATCAATACCGGGTATCAAAAACGCTTTGTAAAAGTCGAACCAATATTTTAAAATCCGTATTATGACGTAGTGCTATACTCGGACTACTTTAATGATACTTTTTCTTAATTTCAGGAACTGGGTACACTGAGAGTTGCCAAGGTAACTGGTGGTGCAGCATCAAAACTGTCAAAAATGTAAGTTGTTTATTGAAATGCCTACACTAATCTAAACAACTGAATGATGAGAATTAATTACTATAATAGCTGTCTTACAATAAAAACCTAAAGGATACCAAAAAAAAGGATCTTTAAATTGTGGCACAGGGATTGCGGTGGTGAAATAAAGTTGTAAAGAAGTTTTCAGGTATTGATATCCGACTTTTGATATTTGTGTGCCTCAATGCCAAAGGCCCTGTTATTCTGATTCTAGAATCTATCAGATTCCCATGTGTAGATGGATTTGGACTCTGCATCAATTAAGCCGGCAGACTGTGACTATCACACTTCTGTGACATACAATGCACAGAGAAACTTGTGTCAGCATTCCACATCCTTTAGCCTTTTGAGGGATGTTCTTGTTGATGTAATACACTTATATTTTTGATTGCTATTTTAACTGTTGGATCGCAGGATGAGGATATGGTAGTTTCAACCTATGTTGAAATTGCAATATTCCTGTTAATTTATTTAAAAAAAAAAAAAACCACACCAAAAACTTCTTACGTGATGTTTTGAAATGTCTAGGTAAATTACTGAAGAAGTTTGAGGTCAAACCTGTCACAGTAGATTAGTTACTTTTTGATAAAGCCATTATGTAGAGGCAAAATTTTTGAATTACACAAATTGCTAAAAGTTTTACGTCTTTCTTGAAAATTAACTTAGTTTCTGATTCTCTTAATTACATATAGTACAATTAGCATACATACCTGTTTGAAATGACTGTTATTGTGTAATTTGCTCTTTAAAAAATTGTTATTTGATAAAATAGAAGCATCCCAATCTATTTATTTCACAGTTCAAATGTCAGATCAATACAAAAGGAAGTCTTTGAATTTTATTTTAAGTGATAAAGATGAGAACTAGTATTTCAGACACTTACCATGAGTAATGTCTGTTATTCTGGCAAGTGATAACAAGGCCAATGTTTTGGTTCATTATTATGCTTTGCAGTAAAAAGCTGTAATAAACAAATAACAGAGTTATTAATCTGAAAATTTGTAACATTATATAAATCAATACATGACAAATGACTGAAAAAGTATACTAATTTACCCATTTTACAACACCTCTGAAAAGACTTAATTTCCTATGAAAAAATGTTTTGTCACAACACAAAATACATAATCGGTATTAATATAATTGTAGTTTCATAAATTAAATATAGATTACCTAGTAAGTGTATACATATACACAACATCATGGACAAGCAATTTTCGCACCAACATAGTGAGTTTTGTCATACAATATTTCAAAAACATCCTAAAACTAAACATTATTTATGTTACCATATAATGAACAAGAATTACTTTCACCATGGGACTACATCATCAACTACTGTTGGTACACTGGTACAAATACTGTAGTATGTTAACTTTGTTAAGCTGTATGCTGTTTGTGTGCATGTCTCTGTGCACAACTGAAAATACAATAGTGTTCAAAAACAGGTAAAAAGCAATTACAGAGATCCCACTCTGCATCAATTAAGCCGGCAGACTGTGACTATCACACTCCTGTGACATACGATGCACAGAGAAACTTGTGTCAGCATCTCACATCCTTCTATCTTGTAGAGGGAGGTTTTTGTTGATGTAATACAATTTTAAACAACTCAAGAATTATTGACTTATGATGTTGAAAAACCCCTCATTATGTTTTGTATGGAAATCTTTTATTTAGCTCTCTTGTTTGTAATGTAAGCCAAAGAACAGTATTATGGTATACTGCATTAACACATCTGTATGCCAAATAATATTTAGTGGAATTGAGAACTTTTACTGGAATGCTCCACAAACTTGGTGGAGCTTTGTGTGTTTTACTCAGAATTGGATGTACCAAATTAGTTTATGCAATTTTATTTTTATTTATCTTGAGTATATCAAGCAGAGTTGCATAGAAACTCTTGTAATGAAACAAACCAAACTGTATATGACAAAACAGAAATTAAGTTTATGGTTCTTTATAGAGGCAATTCTGCCTTGCGTGAAATTTATGTTAATTTCATGTGAATTACACTTCACACGAATTTCACATGATGCACAATTGGCTGTGTACATTGGCATTGAACACTCGTTATTAAAGATTATTTATGTATTTTTGATAGTTTCCACGTTTTTGATTTATTAAGTTATTTTTATTCAAGGTATGAGTGTTTTAAATTTAAATGTCATTACAAATGATGAAATACTTTGGCCTGAAGAATAATGAAGTTATTCAGCCAATGGATCGATAGGACTGATGTAATGACCTGAAAATCCACTCCAGAAAACATCTATTGAATGGGAGGTCAAATGAGATTAACTAATTACATGCATATTATCTTTTATTTTAGTCGTGTGGTAAGAAAATCCATTGCTCGAGTGTTGACAGTGATGCACCAGACCCAGAAAGAAAACTTGAGGAAATATTACAAATCTAAGCGCTTAAAGCCCACAGACCTCCGCAAAAAGAAGACTCGCGCCATGAGAAGGGCCCTGACACCTTTCGAAAAGTCCATCAAGTCACGAAAACAGCAGCGCAGAGAAAGACTCTACCCCATGAGAAAGTTTGCTGTTAAACAATAAAGTGTAGAGTTACATATTGAGTTCTTCTTGAATTTCAAAATATAGAGATAAGGAAGAATAATATTGCATAAATAAGGATTTAAGGATAGTTTTTGATTCATGGTGATAACAAAAATCATATTTAAACCATTGGTTTCCTCGGCTTTAACATTTGTAATAAAATAATTACGTTTATGTTATTGAACTTGATGATTTAAAATGATATCAGCAACTATATACTCAGTTACTTGTTATAATTGGCTATAAAATAGTAATCTAGAATTACATATAATACCAATGTAATATTTATTTAAACAATAAAACGCTTTCTTTGGTGATTCATCCGCGATATGAAGGCAGTGACATTGCAGAAAAAATACATAACCCGTGTTAGCATTTATATAAGATGGGTATGCAGATGAGAAATTTCAAAACCCTGACTACTAAATAGAATGATTTTCAATTCCTGAATAAGCACTATATTGCAGGTCAAACTAAGTGCGCTTTACTTCTTTAAATTTGCGATAAGCTTGGCTAGCATGCAACAAACATACAGGACCCATATTATGTGCAATGTAGCTGCCAAAAAAAAAGAAATCAAAGTACTAAGGGTACTCGAAGTAGAATAAATACATGAAAATATGTTAACACATATACACATATTGAGTCATCCAAGCTTTCCTGGAGGATGTATGTTAAAATGTATAAAATATCTACCCAAATGATATTTCATCATAACAGCGCCAGGATTTTGAGGGTTGCATTTTTGGGGCTGTAAATGTTGACATGAAAAATATAATGTTCAGCAGCAAATTAAAAAGTCTCCAAAAATATCCACATTTTAACACTTGAAAAAGTAGAATTTATAACATTTAGTCTTGGGGTACCACTGAAGCTGGTGGTACATTACACTCGAAGAACAAGCAATTTCTAGATTTAGATTTAGCACATCATTGATTTTTTAAGTGTCCTTTAGAGGTTCAGTAAAGTGGTGCCTTTGGATGGGTGATAATTTCAAGAACCCTCTTTTTTTTTATCATTGATCTATAGAACATAGCAATCCAGGAGAACGGAATTTATCCTTGAAGGGTATCTTTGAGAGATCTGATATACCTTATGGTACCAGCAAGCTAACGCTCTCAAATAGTGGTATGACAGTTTCATGTTTATGTTGGTACACTTATTCCAAGTACATGTACCACGTGATTTCGTGCAAAGTGAATCGAGGAATCAAATCGAATAGCGATCGGGGGAAAGTTAAATTGCATTCATTTCACAAGAGAAAATTAAACAGTATTACATGTATATTAATATTACATGTTTTAAAAAATTAAGTTTGTGAATTAAATATTTTAAGAACTCGATAATTAAAATCCTAATTTCAAGTTGACCTCGTCTTTTTAGTCTGCAGATAACGGAAAATTTAAACATGTACAACAATCGATCCCAATTTGTCAATTAGTTCGGAAAGTGTGTAGAAAGGATGGGAACAGGCTTTTGCATCTCAAAATTGCTAAGAATTAAGAGGAGAAATTTCAAGTTTATTTTGACATTACATTTTGAATTATTGGGGATGCTTAATGTCATGGTGTGTTATACGACATCATCGAAAAACCACATTCAGTTTTTCTCGATATCATGAATAATTCATGCTCTATTTTGATTCCTTCACACCCTTGCGAAGGAAATTTTGTCAATCTTCTTAATGTTTACAAATGCACCTGCTAACAACGGCATGCTTTCAGGACTTAAGGTGGAATAACACACCTGGAAAAAAGCTCAAATTAACAGGATATTATTTGAAAATAAAAGATAAAATGATAAATAAACTGAACATATGTCAAATAAGCAAAAATTTGCAGTTCAGGGATAAAAAAAAGAATATCTAATAAAATTATTTCAGTAAGTAACAACAAAAGCCCCTGCGGAATTCGAAATCGGGATGTACAGATCACAAGTCCGACTCTTTATCCACTCAGCTATGGAGTAATTTACATGTTGATGTCGATAAAATCCTTTCTAAAAAACGAAATGTCGTTTTGATCAGCGGTCAGCCATTTTGTGATGATGTGTATGATGGATTTCCGACGATGGTTATACGGTACTGTCATTTAAAAGCGGTTTCCATCTTGCTTTCCGTTTCAAAGTCATACTTTAATGTTCCTAATTAGTCTATACATTTTGATATGTTTTACAATTTTTAAATACTTTAAAAGGAAACATTATTTTAAAGATCTTATCTTTTCATTTATGGTTTATACCTATCTTTTGGCTTGCTGCTATTATTAATTATTATATTATTATATATATTATTATTATAAGCTTCAGATTTATTCATGTTAATTAAGGAATAAGGATTCTTTCTTTGAGTATTATGAGGTGATAATTTCGGTCGGAGCGTGGTCATATCCAATAAAGCCCGGCTTTATGATAGATTTGACCACCCTCCGACCGAAATTATTATCACCTCATAATATTCAAAGAAGGATTCCTTATTCTCAATGTAGCAATTATAATGTAATTGTATTAGTTCTTATTTTCCATTAAAAAGTGCCGATTTATTTTATTAAAATTTAATTTCCCGGTCGAGTATTCTCAGTACTTTGATGCACCTTCTTCTTTACCGACTGCTAGAGTACTCTCAGTACTTTGATGTATCTTTTTCTTTACTGACTGCTTGTGTTTGTGGTAGCCACTTACGCTTACTTAGTGACAATAAGCTTTATATCGCTTCGTTCAGGTAATCGATATGTATAATGTGGGGATGTTGAACAGTTTTGGATCATTTTAACTTAGTTAAATATAAATAAAAGATGATAATAAATATACATCAAAAATTTACCTGACTGATCACATATAAGAAGCCGCCAATTTTGCATCTAAAACTTTTTTTGAAGCGTTATCTTCCCTTCATGTAAGGAAGAAAATTTTAATTTTTTTTCAAGATATCAGCGGCAAATTGATTCATTTTTTGCTCCCCTGAGCTAAAAGCTCAAGTGAGCTTTTCTGATCACATTTTGTCTGTCGTCCGTCTGTCCGTCCGTCCTTCCGTCTGTCTGTCCGTCTGTAAGCTTTTCACATTTTCAACATCTTCTCAGGAACCACTGGACCAATTTCACAACTTAGCACAAAGCATCCTTAGGCTAAGGGGATTCAAAGTTATCAAAATTAAGAATCACGCCCTTTTACAAGGGGAGATGATACGGAATTTTTTAATTTTTTTCGAGAATTTCCAAAAATCTTCTGCTCAAGAACCATAAAGCAAGGAAAGCTGAAACTCTCGTGGAAGCATTGTCAGGTAGTGAAGATTTAAAGTTGTGAAAATCATGACCCCCGGGGGTAGGATGGGGTCTCAATGGGGGGGGGGGGGTCGAATTTATACATAGGAATATATAGAGTAAATTTTTTAAAATCTTCTTCTCAGCAACCATTAGGCCAGGAAAGCTGAAACTTATGTGGAAGCATCGTCAGGTACTTAAGATTTAAAGTTGTGAAAATCATGACCCCCCCCCCCCCCCCGATAGTATATATATTTAGAAATATATAGAGTAAATCTTTGAAAATCTTCTTCTCAAGAACCATATGGCCAGGAAAACTTGTGTGGAAGCATCCCCAGGTAGTGAAGATTCAAAGTTGAGCCCGGGGGTAGTATGGGGCCACAATGGGGGTCAAAATTTTAACAGGAATATATTGAGTAAATCTTTAAAAATCTTATTCTCAGAAACTAATCAGCCAGGAAAGTTAAAACTTGGGTGAAAGCATATATATAAGCGCATCCTCAGGTAGTGTAGATTCAAAATTGTGAAAATCATGACCTCCGGGGGTAAAGTTGGGCCATAGTAAAGGGGGTGGGATTTTACATAGGAATATATAAAGTAAATTTTTAAATATCTTCTCCTCAGAAACTAATCAGACAGAAAAGCTGAAATTTGTGTGGAAGCATCCTCAGATAGTGAAAATTCAAAGTTGTAAAAAAACATGACCACCGGGGTTAGGGTGGGCCACAATTGGGGGGGGGGGGGGTCAAAATTTTTCATAGGAATATATAGAGTAAATCTTTGAAAATTTTCTTCCGTCTGAAACTAATCAGCAAGAAAAGTAGAAACGTGTGTAAGCATCCTCAAGTACTGTAGATTCAAAGTTGTGAAAATCATGACCCCCGGGGGAAGGGTTGGGCCACAATTGGGGGTTTAAATTTTACAGAGGAATATATTGAGTAAATATTAAGAAATCTTCTTCTCAGAAACTAACTAGCCAGGTGTTTTTTCACATTGCTGAGAATTTGGCTCCTGGACGATTCTTGGGTCTCACACGGGGTTCAGAGTTTGATGTAGGTTTTTATCCTATGTATAAATTTTTCGAGAACTGCAATTCTTAACATGTGATATTACTATAGAGTTATCCATTTAGAAAAGGGACAACTGATAATAAACATAAGAATATTCAGGGGCGGTTTTTTTTAATACAGGATCTACATGTATTATACTACGTACATTGTCCAGATAGTTTGTATTATGACTCAGTAAAGCCTATTTTACCATAATACCTTTTGTTTCTCAGGTGAGCGATGTGGCCCACGGGCCTCTTTTTTTGTATGATCATTTATTCATTTATTCATTTGTAAACTGCAGATGAAAATGGAACACGATTCCAGATAGAAATAAAAATCATCTGGTACTAGCCTTTTAATTCAATTTACTATAAACTTGATAACTAGGATGCTAGATAAATCAATTATTATATTGTATGATTTTTTATTACTTATAAACATTATTGATTTTTCACTCGCTAGAATGAAAACAGGATTCAATAATTCATCAAGGACACTCGATGCTTTTTCAAACACTTAAAGGATGACTCCCACGTTGAGAAACAGCCAGAAAACTTATTTAAAAAAAAAAAAACCAATCGAGCCAGATTAATATGTACATCTCTTTTTGCACCTTATCTGTTAACTAATATTGGTCTTCGACGGACAATTATCATCATGCTAGCTACCTTAAAAGATATCTGTAGCTTCTGGCCAATCGTTAATTATTTTTTAAATCGCTCATATATATAATGATCGGAATTACTACATTCTGGACTCTCCGTCTGTATAGCAGGTAAGACCTTAAAACACTTATTATGTCGAAATCTAAATATTCATATTGCAGATTGTTAAAAAAAACATTGAAAGTCGTTTAAAATGCATTGTCAACATAAAACAATAGACATCGTCGAAATTATGATCGACATTATGAAGTGCATTTGATTTTTCCAGACGGTTTGGAATGTATGTGGGGAGAAGTTAAAGGACAATCTTTTGCTTAATTTAAAAAAAAACTTCCCATTTTTTTTATTGGGAAGAAATCTGAGATAATTTTTCATTGATAAATATTTGTTTATGGTTATAATATACAATCTACATGATATATCGATGTTGTGCAGCACAGGACAAAATATGTTAGACAAGTGTTTTTTAATGAGAAGCTAGATGGTACCCTGGGCAATAGCGGGAATTAACACTTTACAAATTATTATCGTATAATTCCCTAACATGTTGAAGGATATTTTTCTTCATTTTTGTATATACTTTGTCCGATTTTTTACTTATCGTATTCTTTAAAATTGAAATAAAAAGCAAACTGTATTGTGGATATAAAGAGGAGCGGACAGGGATGAAAAATCTAAACTTAAATAAATAATATACACAAGATATTCAAAATTACGTTACTTAAAGTTATACATTAATATTTAACAGTTAAAATTTACAAAATTCATTAAAAAGTTAATAACAGCTGTGTCCACATTTTTGGGAGGAAACGTTTTCGTAAATACTCGACGTTATGTGACGACCTTTGCCTACTGACCGGGTGAGGTGAATGTGATCGTTGTGAGTTAGTGTGTTACAATGGCGATAAAGCATATATAAAATATTTTATGCTAAGTATCAATTCAAGATGGTCACCTTGGTTACCACAAACTTGAAATCTATAAAAGTAAGTGATATTTTGTTCATCCTTTAAGTTATAATGAATTTTAACATGTATATTTCCGCTTGAAATTAACAAATTATGTCAATGTAATTAGTCTTTAGTCGAATATTTCCAACTTCAAATCTGATACCTAGCGTCTAACCTAGTGGTCCGTTCAATAGACCTAAATATATACGACCTAGCGGCTAGGCTATAGCTAGCTGCTACGATCTTGAATGAAACCCTGGCTGTAGACAGGCAAATCGCCAATGTTACTATAAAAAGCACAACTTCAAAAGTAAACCAAAAAAACCCAAACAAACAGCGTCAAAGTAAAAGCTTCCGCTATACAAAATAGTTATACAAAGAGCCATGTTTTGTTAAATGTGTTGGCATTTTGTTTCTTTTTTTAATTTCGAGAGAATTGTCTATCTTTTTTAGTTTTGTTATTAATAACGTGTTTTAAAAACAAGACTATGCATTTTGGACACATACAATGCGCATGAATTTCCATGAGCTACTTTGCTGCGCGATGAAGAAATGGGGATTGAATATATAACGCTTGTTGCAATATTCAAGGCAGCAACTATTGAATTTTTTTCTACTAGACAGACATAATTTGTTTATAGCCGCTTACATAATTTGGTCGCTCTCTGATGCTTTGCCGACTTTAAAAGCATGAGAGAGAGAGAGAGAGAGAGAGAGAGAGAGAGAGAGAGAGAGAGAGAGAGAGAGAGAGAGTTTGTTTCAGTCTTTACTCCACACAATGCATAAAGACACACCAAAAGAGCCCGGCTTTCAGTACTTCAGTACTTTGATTTTTGCAATGTCGCAACCTTCTTATCCCGAATGAATCACAAAAGAAAGCAATTTATTGTTTTATCGCAAATCTTACACGGGTGTATTCGCTGCGAGTGATAAACTGATGCGTTGAGTGACGACACTATCGGGATTGCGAGTTCCAGTTATATAAACAAGCATTTTCATTGGCCGTTTTAGTACCCGCCCACCCATACCTGCTGACGTGGTATTTGTGTCGTTTCTGCAATAATTGACTAAGAGTTCTCACAATAATCGCATCTTCTTTTTTTGTGTAAACAATTGTCAAAAACACGCTGTTAAGACAGGTTCAATCCCCAATTCATTTTTAAATATAATACATACTTCATCGAAAAATTCAAATCCTTTTAGCTGTTAAACGCATCAATTTAAGATGAGGCTATAATTATTTTGTTGTAGCTTATTCCAAAGAATTCACAACAGATACTGACAATAAATATTACATAGCCTATATTGCATTTTGTTGAACTTTGACTGATTAATATGACACACTTAGAACTACAAGTGTGCATGTGTTTTCAAACATACCAAAAAATTGAATTTTACGGCATGTAAACGTGTTCAATTTTGGACTGATCTGTGATCAACGTTATTTTGTAACTCACTTAGTCTGTATAAACATTCATTTTATTATATGTTCTTCGATATTAATCACACAATATTTACTTCCAGGAAGATGATGTTGACACTGACACGCTAATCGACCTCGGATTGTATAATTCACGTGCAGATCGAGTCGCCATTTTACAGTTTTCAATGAATATAAACAAACCACACTTCTTCATTTTGCGGAGCTGTTGACGATGTTTCAAAGATTTCAATACATATTTATTGTAAATAAAACAGTGAAGACATATGCTGTAAAACGTCTAATGGATTTCACGGCGTGTCAACCCGAATTTTCCCGTGGATCTACATTTTGCAACAAGTTTTTTATGAGGAAAAACAGTTAAACTCATGCGATTTTCAATATATACAGTATATGGTACATTATTAACGGTAACGTAAAATTTATTTGTTTACTTAACAGTTTCTGGCGATTTTTTTTCACAATGAATTAACTGAATGACATTATTCGATAAGCGAAGTACAATCTTATTCTGTGACTGATAATCTATATGTGCCGATCCCTGCTTTTAGGGAACTTTTTCTTTTTCTTTTCATTAATATTTTACACATGTACGTGAACATCTCCCCGTTTCTTATTAAGGTAATGGTCCATACCCCACTAGATAAATAAAATGCGTACAGAATTTTTTCATATTTTTCAAACATGAATCTGAGGATATGTTCTCATCAAATTTTATCCTGTTGGGTGGTCCATCGGTATTATAAAAGCTAGGGTCGTTGCTAAAAATAGAACCGATTGCGGAAAATGGCGCTTTTTCATACATAAAGAATATAAGCCTAAGTCTGAAATTAGAATTTCACAAAATAATTTTTTGACTTATATCCTATGTAAAATAAAGGAATTATTATTTCAAAACAAAAATTTTTATGTTACACTTGCTTATTTATCAAAAATAGATAAATCTGCATACAAATGAGATAAAATGAAATAAATTTTCAAAGAGAATTTAAGCTCTTATCATTTTATTTACGTACAGAATTCTCTAAAATTTTGATATTATTTACACATTAACGCCCTTAATCAATTGGAAATAAAATTACCCAAGGGATCGGCCTTTTCAGGACCACAATGGGCGTATTTTTGGTAAAAATCATTAAAATATATATTTTGAAAAAAGATCCGTAAAAATTAAATTGTGCATAGGTTTATTATTCCATCACTCTAAAAAAAATGTTTAGATTATTGTTAAATAGAAAACATGATTTAAACAAACTGTTGATCAATCTGTATTATCTAGTCCGCAAAAGATTGTATCTTTGGATATCGGTAAATATTATGGATCGAGATCGGTGTTTAGACATTGCAGTCCCACGCTTGGATAATGCTAACTACCTGATATATGCCTGTAAGACAAAACCTCTATTCAACTTTTTTTTACTGGTTTTAAAGACTGTTCTTAAAATGAAATAACTTTTCTTAAGCGCATGATTTTAATTCTAAAAACATTTTTTGTGAGAAAATATATCTATGCTCGTTGCTAAGCGAATATAGAATATAGATGAAATAAGTCAAATTATTTCCCCTTGTGTATTTATCTCCCTTATGCACTGGAATATAGATCTCGGTCAGGATGTTTATGCATCTTCAGGGATTAACGTTCAAAGAATTGGATTAAGTTCAACCTTGTAATGAATTGATGTTTATGCAGGTCAAAAGTAAGCGGTATGTATTTTCAAAACGAGTACTCAATCGACACAACCCAGTCAATTTCTCATTTCGCTGAGTAATAGGCTAATTGATTGCAGTTTTCAGGATTTTTAATAGATTTGTTTTGAATTAATTTCTAGGTCAGCTTGATTTTTTTGTTTTGAAACAAATGTACACCTTTTAGCGTTAGGTCTCGATTAGATCGGGCACGGAAAAGACGTAATAACGCGTGAATTACGTCAGACGTTGTTTTGTGACGTATGGATCATTACCTTAAATAACTCTGTACGTAAATTTTTAACTTGCTAGTACAACTTTATGAGATGTTTTCTTTCTCCGACATATCTTTCCACGTGTTAGCATCATGTTCTCAACATGCATTTGATAAATGGGCGGGTCTATATAAATGCACCAATCAGAATCTTTATTTCAAATCACAATTGAAATACACACCGATTAGAAAAGTGTCATCACTCAACGCAATGCTACATCGGTCGTAGCGAATACTTTCATGTAAGATTTGCGATAAGTAATAGCGCGGCGAATATAAATGCCAACTCGCATCATGTCTCTCTCCGCCGCAAAATGTAGTGCTACAAATAGCTGGTATTGTTATATTCAGTAGTATATTCTCACTATATAACTCTATATAGACGAATAGTCAATAATTGTAATATCAGCTCGTCCGAAAAATATTGACCGGTCAATATTTTTTAGATATTGACCGGCTAGGAATAATATCTAGAGAACATTCCCTCTATTTCAAATAATCGCCTCTGATTTGTTGATTCGTAAACGGTGACGTAAATAATTCTTCGCGACTCCAAAACAAGGTGACGTCATAATAGACAGTCAGTCTAGGCAAGTAAACAACGAACGCGCAATGCAACGGTTTGCTATCATAACGGATATATAAGGATTTGCGAATTACTGTGAAGTAAAATCAGGTAGAACACCTGTCTGATAATTCGTACGGTCGGCGGAATATCACAAGTGACCGTTTGATGCTGAGGATATTTTGGAAATGAACTTTGCACAAAATTGAATTCGTGAATTCTTTGTTGAGCTGAGAAAATTACGGCGATCTGTTTTCAATTAATTTCTTAAATTTTGGTTTGTTTCTTCATATAACAAAACAAATGTTGACTGTGTTTTCGGGCAACATTGATCATATTAGCCCCCTTGGGACGAAAATATTGCCCTCCGCTTCGCGTCGGGCAATATTTCGTCCCTCGGGGGCTAATATAATCAATGTTGCCCTCAACCCCAGTCAATATTTGTATATTAATACATGCAATATTACTATAAAAACATAATCAGTAACACCTTTGGTAAAATACAAAATGGCCGAATAGGTTTTAACGTCATCTTTTTTTCTTTCTAAATAACGTATTCGGTATGCAGTGCTTGCAACGGCTCTGTGGTCATGACCATAAGGACTATAAAATGATCCTGTAAAAGGAAGAGCTTTAAATAAAAAGAGAAAATATTCAAAATGAATCGAATTGCAAAGCTAAAAAAATTTGATTGTTTCATTTCAAACCTTATCTCTGGAGATAAATTTGCCTGAGCAGTTGAAAGTTTAAATGAATGCAAAAAAAAACCCTCAATTGCATTGAACGAATTGTAGAGGCCTCTAAAAAATAAGATTCAATTTCAGAAAGACTGGTTCATTACAAAATTTGATTCAATCTGCTAAACAGTCTTAAATTAAGCTTATACTGTTACTTTCAGCAGCTGTAAACTTCTCAAAGCAAATAACTTTTTCCATAGCTTCTCATTATCAGCTTGACTTTTATTTGATTTGAAAAAAACCCACATTTCCACACATTTTAACCAAGTTCTTCTTTTAGAAGGAATGATAGTTTTTCAGCTTGCATTTTTGTAATGCCGATACGAATATTCAATGTTGCACGCTATTAATCTTTAAAAAATTGCATTGCTTGCACTTTATTTGATCGAACGGATTAAATTAAAGGCCACACACAGTTCAATGTTGAGATGTTTTAACAGGGAAGATTAACATATGTATAATAATTATTTGTAATTTTTCCACAGCAGTGTCCAAACAAAACCAAAACCTGATATACTGAGTGCATGCCTGGGTAACAGAAACCTGCCCTACATCTCTTATATAAGAAAAAAAAATGAAATTTAAAAAAAGCCCTTTTCACGATCTGGGTTTTCCGACTCGTTGGTTTAATCATCGTTTTTCACAAAGAGTCTATCACCTCATATTAAACAGATAATTGAGGTAACATATAATATTTTCTTTGTTTACACCTTCAAATACGGTTGATGCACAACATTGGTCTAACGGCTTTATGTAAGAAAAACAGTTGACGATAGGGGCATTTTAATTTCAGATATTGCTAAATATTGATTTCTCTACGTATGCATACATTCAACTTATCGTACTTTTCCTAATACTCAGTATATAACTAATAACTTTGTACATTGGTTCATGAAGTGTAAAAAAAAAATATAAGCAAAATAAATGTAAAAACACGACTTAATGTTGTACCGTGATAAATTCAGGGTTGGCCGGGAAATACCAGTGCTGGGAATTACCGGTGGTAAATACCGATATTTCCCGTCTCGGTATAAATACTACTGATTTTCACTAAACTGGGAAATACTGGGAAATACAAATTTTTAATCTTAATTTCTTTAATTTGTTCAATGTTAAACGTATGTCTAGGATATAAGATATTAACAATAAGCATCAAAACACAATTTAGCATACTTTGCTATTTTACTGTCAGTTTATGAATCTTAAATTCACCAGATGACTTCTATAGCTGCTAGAGTACAAATTTTAGTCCATCTTTTTGAACCCCAAGTTTAGTGTTTAACAGATTGATAATTCAAAGCACAAAATAAACTGTTATAATTACTGTAGGTGTTACAAGTAACAAGTACAGTGGGGCCTCAGATATCCGGACGCCAGATAACCGGACGCTTCAGTTTACGGACGATTTTATTTGGGAACAGATTTTTTATACGTTATTTTGTCTCATTTATCCGGAATTCCGCGTTCCGGATCCGGACGGTCTGTTTTTACCACAAAACACTGATTTACTACTAATCTTGCTTCATTTAACCGGACGGTAAAATTTGATGATACCCTACTCAGTACAAAGATTACCCCTGTCAATTAAGTTTCAGACCTTTTTTATGTGCTACACTCATGAGTAGCTTGTATAAACACACTGACTTCCCAAATCACTTTCAAAAATTGGAAAATTGCGAACAACAGGTTATCATTATTGTCCGGTTAATATTTCATGACAAAATAATGAAATAAAGCAGAGTTCTTTATATCTAAAAACCTTCATTACAACAGACAACTCTATTACGTGTTGCTATATGGTATGAAAGGCAAAAAACCTAGTATCAACACTGGGAGCCATTGTATACAAATACATTATCATTCATGACAACAATAGACATATTTCAGATATCCGGACGCTTCACCTATCCGGACGATTGGACTTGGGAACGAAAGCGTCCGGATAACTGAGGCTCCACTGTAAATAATCACACATGTTGTTTTGATAAATAATTGACTCTTGACAGTTTTATGCTCCTGTTTTAGGGAGATATATACTATTATTGTGATTAATTGGCTTCTTCTTGGGTGTGTTGCATACTGAGGTAGTGATACAGTCACAGTTTAATTTTCATAATTTTCTTGGCTCATTTTCACATACATCAAATAACTAGAAAACAGAACTTTGGATATCATGTTTATGATAACTGTATAGATGCACCTATACATGAACCTGACTTAAGTCTTAATAACAAATAACAATGGTGTATGAATGAACCATGTTTGGAGCATTTATAAGAAGATAACCAATGCATTACTGGCCAGTCAAAACTTGTTAAAATCAAAGACAATTATAAAATGTCATTGCTGACAAGGTGTACTATTGTCTACATCCCTACAGGTTTGATTTAGACTGAGTATGAAGTAGGCTACTTTAATATGTAGTTATACTTTATTTCCCAGTATTTCCCGGGAAATACCAGTAATTCCCGGGAATTTCCAGTATTTCCCACCGTCCTGGGAAATATGAGTATTTCCCGCTTTTTTGCCAACCCTGGATAAATTTATTCAGATCAGTCGACCAGTCTTTACAAGTGTGTGTTTGTTAGAAAATAAAGCAGTATTTATCCGTAACTTTGACTTGTAGCAAATTAAAAGGTGTGTAACGGGTGTACATCCGGTGAATATGGTGTTCCGAGGAGGCCACTTCGTCCTTCGCACTTTCACCTATAGGGCGAAGATGCGGAGTGCGGAGTTGCAAAGGCGAAAGTGCGAAGGTGCGACGGCGAAGGGGCGAAAATGCGACGGCGAGCGTGAAGGTGCGAAGGCGAAAGTGCGAAGTTGCGAGGGCGAAGGAGCGATACTACTGTCACTCCATCGCCTTCGCAACTTCGCACTCTCGCCTAAGCATCTTCGCGCTTTTGCCTTCGCCTTTTTTAGCTCACCTGAGCTGAAAGCTCAAGTGAGATATTCTGATCACATTTTGTCCGTCGTCCGTCCGTCTGTCTGTCTGTCCGCCTGTAAACTTTTTACTTTTTGAACATCTTCTCTAAAACCGCTTATCCGATTTCAACCAAATTTGGCACAACGCATCCTTATGGGAAGGCAAATATAAATTGCAGAAATAAAAGTCCGATCTGTATTCAAAGCGGAGAAAACCTTGAAACTGTAGAAAAAGGTGGGTGCATTTTTAAAAATCTTCTTCTCAAGAACTACGGAGTCCAATTCAACGTAGTTTAGCATAAATTATCCTTATGGGAAGGAAAATATAAATTGCAAAAATTAAGGAATAATTCTGTTTCAAATCTGAGTTATTACGAAAATAATAATAAAGGAAAGGCGTGTTTCAATCAGTTTAATAGCTTCGGGTTCGGCATCCGGTAAAATGGGTATGCAAGACTTGGCCTGGGCAAAACAAAAGATTGGCAGTTATTAATCTGCCAATCTTATTAAAATTTCAGGATATTTGATGGACCAGTATATTTGTATTCGCTGTAGATATTGCTGCAAAATAATGCGTATTTGGAATTGACGATTGCCGATCTGCCCCGGCTTTTATTTTGCCACGGCCCGGGTTTGCATAACCATTTTACCAAGACTCGTATTCCATACTTCTAAAACGAGGTTCTTTGTTTAAAGCAGCCATGACATTATACGAAAAAGGGTCGATCTGACTATGATGAATTTGCTTGTTGTGCAACAGTTCGCGTATGAAGGGAAATTTTTGAAACATGCAAAATATATTGGTGCCGATTTTGTGAAGTAAATTGAGGCTAAATATTTTAATGCGTTGACAGTTTTCACACATGACGTTGGTGTTAGCTTGTTCTGATTTTCGTTTCGTTTTCATTAGGCCTATTTATGCTTTGTAACCTGGGAACTATCGTCTGTATTTCGTGATTTTTACGTATCAAATCAAACAGAGACTTCAGTATATCAAACAGTTAACTGTTTACCTGCACAAATTAAGCAAAATCTGATGTATCAAAAAAGTACTGAAATACATTTCATTCTATCGGTAATTCGGCATTATTACTAAAACCGATTTGGTTTGACTTTACCGATCGCGTCGCGTTCAACTTCTTTCAGCTACGTCATACATAAACAATACCCGCACCTTAACCACAATTTTTTTATTGGTGGATTCAGCTTATCGCTGATTGGCTGCCGGTTAACTAAGACTAAATTATGCACGGACAGAACAACAACATATCTGAGAATGAAAAATTCACATGGGTACTCGTGACTGTCGAAATTGGGCTATTTTTCGAAAGTGTACACTTGTGATAAAACAATACATACGGTACATAAGATATATAGCTGTAGCTCTATGTATAAATTTTGGGTTAGAAAATATAAAGCTACAGTGCATACAATACTTACATGTACAAAAAAACTTTACGGCAATTTGCCGCATATAAAAATAACGCTATTTTTGAAAAAAATAATAATTCTTCATTTAGTTTACTACTGTTAATAATTGTATTTTACTTGCCCCAAACTTTCTCCTATTAAACAACCTTCTTCCGTACTCGGAAGGCGGATCAAGAACTGTATTTTTTATGTATGTAAACAAACCATTGTTCATGTATGGAGCTGGTGATCGGCGGTTCAGAGACAGGTAAAATAAAGAAATCTGCAGTAAATGGTTTGTGGATATTTTAGTATATATATATTACACCGAAAGTGATAGGGCAACAGAAGAGAAACGAATCGGACACTTTTCTAATGAAGACGCACATGTACAAACCCCCTTGCGTCTCGTTCTTTCACACCATCGTTCGATTCTTTTATTGACTGTCGATTGCCGATCGAAAGGTGTAGAAATCGAGGAATTCATATCTATAACTTCGACTGGCAAGTTAGTATGTAATACATGTGCATATTACACATTTACGGTATTTACATGAATTGAACGCTTAGCACATGCAACTTCTAATTATTATATTTTTTATAACGCCGTACTCTGGACCGTAGCTTGAGTTGAGGCTATGGTTTACAGTGGCGTAGCGTACTATAAGGCAAAAAGGCAATTGCCTACACACAATTTTGTAAAGCAAATTCTAAAATTTGTGTACAATTTTAAATTTAAAACAAAGTTGACATTAACTTTGATTAGTTAAAAAATCATAAAACAAATCGAAAGCAGTAATTGTCATATATGTAATATCAATCGACGGTTTTTTTTTGCATGCATGCGATTGCTGTAAACTGTGCCTGGAACCCACGAAAGCTAAACAAGACTTTTTTTTTATCACAAATAACTTATTACTCCTAGTAATATATGTACATGTGGCGTATCAGTTATGACTTATAAAGAAGTTGATATAGAAATAGTACGGTTGTTGGTTTTGTTTACAAAAACATGCAGAATATGGTTAATGATGCGGTGTATATTTCAATAACGAAAAATATAAGTTTGGTTTGCTTTTATTACGAAATGAATGTAGTGACTGAGAATAGGAAATAAAATATTTTAAATTTACATAATGTTCCATAAAAACACTCATAACTAATTTGTTGAAACTAACAATTTTTTACTCTCAAAAGTGGTATTTTTGCGTCCTTTTTAAAAAAAATTCTACGGGGAGGCCCCCCTAAACCCCCCCCCCCCCCCCCCCCCTGCGGGAGAGGGGTACCCCTTCCCACACCTACCCCTTTCCGCGCTTCGCGCATCAGTGAAGCATTTGGCTTCAATTTTTGCCTACACTTATATTTGGGTCACGCTACGCCGCTGGTTTAACGCCCGTTTACAGAGACAGAGAGAGAGAGAGAGAGAAAGAGAAAGTTTTGCACAGAATTTAAACATAGGGGATAGTCGATTTTGAATGAATAATATTGGGGGGAAATGAACTGTTCTGAGAAATCCTTTACCAATCATAAAGTTTTCACAACGGCGGCGTGTATAATTTATGCATGACGTAGCTGACAGAAATGATCGTGACGCTATAGGAAAAGTCAAACCAAATCGGTTTTGATAATATCTTTTGCGTAATGGTAGAATAATGCAATAGGTTTTGTTAAGATGCTCGGCATTTTCTCGAGTTTATTCAGTTTAAATAGAGTTTGATACCGCTGACGGAAATATGTAGGTATATATACATGTATATATATGATTCATTTCGAAAAAATAAATTGTGTTCTTTATTTGTTATAGTGCATGTTTCTTGTGTTTAATTGTTTACAATTTCTATTTACTAACCATATTTGAGTGTTAAGCTTCGAATTATAAGCAAGATACAGAGATTTGCTCACAATTCTATGTTTGTACACAGATCTTAAAAACTAAAAATTAAAAAAGTAAAAAATTTGTCAATATTTTTAAAGAAAACATGTTCTTCCAGAAACCAACTTTAACAACTTTTTGTATTGTAAACTTAACCTTTTTTCGTCATTATTACTCCTACTGTACATGTGATCCTTTACTGTGTTTGTGTACATTTGTATAAACTGATTTTGAACCTCAAATACCAGTGAACTGGTCTTGAGTGAACAAAAGAATTGAAAATTGAAGGCAATTCTTTTTTTCCATTTTAAATGCTGAATAGGAAATACCAAGTTAAAAATCTTAAGCAGAATGTAATAAACTCATGTGAACAAAATGTGACTCAAACCTAGGCGTACTGTGAGCTCTGTATCTTGCTTATAATTCTACGATTGACGCTGAAATTTTGATTGAACATTAGAAATTCTATATGAATTAGGGTATGTTAAATACTTGTACAAACAAAATAAAAGAATGATATTCTGTATATACCTACTCTCTGGGGCCCCCTCTTTATACAATAAATAATGTGAAATCTACATCAATTTTGACAGTTTTTCAAACAGGAGTAAATAAAAACGACATCTTTAAAACAGTTTCCATAGTTCTGAAACATTTCTGTTGCGGCGATAAAGTAAGTATTGCTATTCCTAAGAAAATAGCACAGCGGATAATTATCCTGGTTTGTACGCGAGGTAAATAACAGTCATTTAATTATAATGGAGAAGACAAATTAAATTTTTGAATGTTTTTTATTTGAGGAATTGATCACATTGAGGTACAATTTTCTTTTTCACATCTATACATGTAGGATTTTTAAAATAAAAAAAAATAACTATTATATTTTTTAAAAAAATACAATAATTAGTAAGTAGTTGATGAAAAAAATGTACCTATATTCTCTCATATATTTTGATCGCTTTACAAAAGGGGGGGGGGGGAGGCAGAACGAAAATATAGGGAATTGGAAGTTAACAACTTAACAGTGTACCCCTACCAAATGTTTAGTTTTATATCTTGCGTAGGATTTTCTTATTCTGGTAAAAAATAGTATTTCATGAAGGTACAATGTCAAAGATTACGTGTATGCAAAAATAAGTGTAAAATTCGAATATTTTACAATATTTTTTTTTATTCCACCGAGACCATATGGCACAATATTTTTTGAACGCCCATTGTTGCTCAGGTGAGCGATGTGGCCCCATGAGCCTCTTGTTATCATTGTGGACCTCTCTATTGTTTAAAGACAATTTTAGCTGTTTAAAATGACATATGAAGCAGAAGACGAACTTTTTAGAATTTATTTTTGAACAGCCTGCGCAGATCCATAACTTTTTTAAAAAGGGGGGGGGGGGGGGGGGTCGAGGGAGAATTGTTTTTGTCGTTTGGGGGGGGGGGGGAGTCCGAGGCATATTTTTGGAAAATTTGTTGTGTAAAATTAATAACATTAAATTTTCCAGGGGGATGGGGTCCGGACCCTCTCCCCCCTTTACTGTGTGAAATTATTAATACTATATTGAATTTTCCAGGGGGGGGGGGGGTCGGACCTTCGCGCTTTGCCTTCGTAACTTCACACTCTCGCATCTTCGCCCCAAAGGCGAAAGTGCGAAGGTCGAAGTGGCCCCATTGGAACACCATACCAAACACCTGCAACATGCTTGCATAAACGGAAAGATATTTTATTCAGTTGTACTTCTGGCATGTTACAATGCTTAAAACGAATTGTTTAGTTACAACAAGATTTAACGTGTAAAAAAATGTGAAATTAATATGTTGCCTTCAATGCATACACAATATCCGCCACTTTTGTAACGTCATAAAAAGGTTACCATCGCGAACAGAGCTCTAGATCGTCTGCAGAAATGTCTACCTATGGTAAATTTTATCGGCAAACATTGGTACCGCTGGCATGCCAATGTAAAAAATAATACCAGTGGTACCCTTTGTCTGCCAACGGCAGTACTCTGAACGCATCCAATCATAACAAATCAGTTAAAATTCAATAATACATTACGGACATCATCACGCATGTGTTGAAATACCAAATGAGTAAGCAAGAACTCTGGTGCAGGCATTTTGTAGTTTATTTGCATAATGCCTTTATTTATAGGTATAGCTGTACAGCGTTCTTACCAAATTCAAATTTAAGAGTACCAGTACATATCAGAACACAAATTTTAAAAATATTGTATTATATTTATGTTTTATATAATCCATTATGCATGATATTTTCATGTCAGATAAAAACAAACGTTATTTTAAGGTTAAATAAACATCAAAGGTTTACTGTACAGTAGAACCAATTCTATCTCTAAAGATGGCATTTTTTAAAATCTGTACCCCAAAACAGAGATCATATAACATATATGGTTATCTTTTTTGAAAATATAAGGTGAAAACATTTTTTTTTAATGCAGCAAAGGGTCATTCCATTTCATCGACGAAAGACGATCCACGCGATGACAAAATCATTCCAGGAGAACAATTTTAAGATAGTCTTCTTAATGTGCTCGCTGTTCTCTGTCATTTACACAGAAGAATCAACACATGTAACGTCTCTAATAACAACCACTGGAGCACAAAACCAAACCCTGACCGACTCCCGTCCGTGGCCACAAGAATCAGTCACGGACTTGTCGGAGCCGAGTACCACAAACACTGAGAAAACTATAACCACCAAGCCTTTTAACAGCACCGACCTTTGCAATAGTTCCACTAAATCGCGGGTTTTTCCTGAACCAGAGTCGACTTTCTCCGAATCATCGACTTCTTCATCGTTCTTTTTACAATACACAACTGGGGAAACGATTTCATCCTTCAATTCGACACCTCTACAGGGGAATAGTTCCTCATCCGAGTCCTCTTCTTTCCCGCGAATAATATCTGTGTTTGCTGTCATTGTTGGCTTTGCTGTCATAATGATAAACATGTTGGTGATAGCGGCGTCCGTGAGGAACCGAAAGTTACGAGAGAATACTAATTACAACCTTGTCTTGGGACTATCTTCCAGCGACTTCCTGATGGGTTTGAGTATGTTGATGATTGGGTTTCGGCTTTTGTTCCCCACACTAACTACGATGTTAGGCTGGTGTATTATAGTGAATGTCGTATTTATTTCAAGTTTGATAATGTCACTCTATCAAACATTTTGTATTAGTCTCCACCGATATCTCGTTCTCTCCGAGAGTTCCTGGGCGGGTCGCTTGTTTGACGACAATCGGAAGTATTACCTCTACATAGGTGGATGGATGACGTTCTTCATTCTGTACTCCTCCACCGTTTCCCCAGAAGGCGACTACACACACTGTTTCTACAAGACAGTATACGGCCAACACATCCTCGTTGTTCGTTTCACTATATGTGTTTTCGGAATCATCTTCCTTTTGCTAACCTTGATTTTCTATTTTCTGGCAATCCACCGAGTGATAAAACGTTACACGAATATGACATTACCTTCCGATTCAAGAAAGTTGGAGGACAAGAGGAATAAGAGGATAATGAAGTCCATGAAACTAGTGAGCATGATCCTAGCGGCTCTGTTTTTATTTTCAAGTCCTATGATTGTCTCCCTTATGTTTTCCAATAGTCCACAGTCCGTCATTGTTGGCTCTTTTGCTGCAGCCAATTTGAACTCTCTTCTAAATCCTATTATATATTGTTCTCGTATCAAAAAACTGCGAAACGAGATTAAATCAATGTTTTGTTTTAGTTAGTGCAAAATGATCTAAATAGTTTCAAAATTTCAAACATATGTACTAGTAACTCAAACTAAAGTTTTGCAATGATGATGGAATCGTAAAATTTACTATTTAGTAGTCTTTTATCCCTATTCCATTCTTTTTTTTTTAAATGTATATTCAAATAGATGAAGACCAAATGCATTTTATGCTTTATAATATTGACAATATTTTTAAAAACTTATGTTCTGTCGTCATGAAATTTTTTTTAAAAGCATACATTTTATCCAAATCATAATTTCTAAAAAATTGTATTATTTATCTTTCAAAGGCATACCAACAAGCATATTATACAATTAAGACACGTTTTTGAATTCACGAGAAAATATGTTTTTAGAAATTGAAATTATTGTAAACAAAATTCATTTGCATTGTACTTTATTGGGAACAGTTTGGCCAATGGAAAGCTTCCAAACACGATTTGAATAGCTACCAAAACGAACTTTTAAAAAAGCATATCGATAGTTGCAAGAAATTTCCCTCTCTGAATCATTCAATATGATTAACAGACGCTTACTTGAATAAAATCAAAATAATCAAATTTTACAGCGACATTATGTAGTCAGGATTCTGACAAGATTATCTATCCGATAGTTATATTGCCAATTCATATTTCCCATTTTTAAAAATATTACGTTTCAAGGAGATAGTTAACGCAGCTCAAAATCAGACCCAGATTCACCCCTATAGTTTAAAAAAGCGTAGTTATTCAACAGAAATGTGGGTGTTTTTGTTTTTCTCCGAATCAATTTAAATATAGAAGATGGGTAAAAGCTGGATTGTTTTCCTCTGACTTTAATGACACAGAAAGAATGGTTTCCCTCCAAACAAATCAATGTTGATGGAGTCAAGTTATAAAGAATGATTTATTTCAATTGAATTAGTTCATTTTTTATCCGTGGTGTCCGTGGCCGTGAAGGTGTTCTGTGGCTTGGAACAACTGTGGAAATTTTTTTGAAAAAGATCATGAATGGTGAAATCATTTTGATTCATGAATAATGATTACAGATTGAATACGATTCGATGGATGAAATTAGATACAATGCGTGTTCGAATAAACTTACTTTAACCCAGTAATCTACGAATTCAGCTCTTGTCACTGAACCATCAACTACAAGAAATAATTCATTTGAAGAAACAGTTGGTGAATAAAAATGACCCTTTTTATGAACATTGTGTTATAGTTGGTTTTTTTTTTTGGCGTTCGATTTAATCAAACTGATATCGGAACAGGAAAATCAATTCCCTCTAAAATACTCTTTCCTAAACCTTGTAAAAGACAACCTTTTTTCACAAAGCTTACAGTTTTATGATAAACGGTCGTTCTAAACTTAAAGAACATATGACGCGTAATAAACCTACCATCTGCGTCAAGCTTGGCGTAATATTGGTCGTAATCCACATGATCAAGATGGTGGTCGCCAGTTACATCATAATCATCGTACAGAGCATGCGCAAAGTCGTGGAGTTCGGGGGTTGTTGTTGTCACGTAGGTGGTGTACTCGTGGCGGGAAACACGGCCATCACCTGTTGTTATCAATGAAATAAAAGTACATATATGTACGGTATATACCAAACTCCAGTCACGACAACCAAAATAAATTCAAGCATGTTCGGTATGATCTGTTTTAGTCCAAATTACTTGTGATTAAGTAAGAAAATAAATTACCAAAACAAAAGGCCCAGCCCACTCACCGTCAGCGTCGTATTTTTTGAATTCCTGCTCTAATTCATCGCGGGAAAAGATGCCATCATGATTAAAGTCGGATCCATTAAAGAGGAGTTCGGCTGAGTGGTCGTATGGACGGAAGTCCACCCTGCAAATCAGTGGTCATCGGCATCATGTTATGTAAGGCACGGTTTTCACATAATAAAGTAGTGATTTGAAAAACTGGCCCCGGGGCCATAAAACTTAGATGAGCTCACTTTTGATCTCAGTCTCACTTTTCCACTATATGTTCCTTTTGTTAAAGTGAGACTGAGATCAAAAGTGAGCTCATCTAACTTTTATGGCCCCAGGGCCAGGTCATTGCCTCCAAAAGCACAAGTTTTAAAGGTTTTTAACCATGAATATGTAAAAGTAAAAAACAAAAAGAAACTGATTCAATATTTAAACAGACCGTTTTCCGCCTGAACACAAATAAAACATTACAACAAGCACTTGTTGTGGGGGTGAAAAAAAAATCCTGCGGTTTTTTTTTAATGAAATGATCATATATGGTCCAAAGAACATCTTAACTGGTTATTGAAAAGAGAATTTACTGACACCACCGATAGAGCAAATCCCAGCAAGCAAACGAAGGCGACTAACTTTTCCATGGTTTTGAGTCGGAGTAGAACCGAGTTTCACTCTCAACAGGTATTTATAAAGATTGGACACGGACCTGACCCAATAATATTATTACAGATAAGAACATTAGGGTCTGTGTACAAGCCACCTTATTTCGTTGGTAACCTAATTAAACGCGGAAGAATGATGGGTCAAATAGGTCAGGGGCGGAGATTGGAGAAGATGGTAAGTGCGGGGGTTCCATTTTTCATAGGAATATCTAATGTTTATTTTTTGTTGGTTTCTAATTAATTAGGCCTGGAATACACGGAGAAAGGTGTCTGTAAGAAAGATTAGGATGAGATGCGATTCATTTTCATGTTTTCCACAATGAAGTTCGTAAGTTCATAAGTTCCTATTTCTATTTGTGAGCCCAGATATTGAGATGTATCACGTGATCTATGGCTGTCTGTTCATTGGTTGGGTCGTGTTCCTATCTCTGCCCCGTTGACACATCTAGATAGATTTTAGCAACATGAAATAACACCAAATCACATGCAATATCATTAAAACTGTTACATATATACCTTTCCATCTAGTCTACGATTACAGATATGTAATATTTTATACGTCTCATTAAAATTCCTAAACATGAAAAAAGTTTTTCCTACATGTAGTTAACATAGTGACCTAAACCGTTTTGCTATAATTATGTTTTCCTTCTATGTGTCACATAGTGTATATCTAATGAGGTTTTTCTACTCTCTTGATTTGCAATGAAAAACAGGACTTGGCCACTAACTACTTATAAATGTGACACGTCTACAAAATGGCACTCGATCATGCAAGAGCTCTCAAATCTTTTTAGTGCGTGATCCTTTCTCAAAGATGCAGTGACGTGAATCAGCTTGGACAATATCAATTCAAGTACATTGATAGATTCTAGTGCCCGGAACGGTTGACAAATGTCTTCAGGGGCAGAGATTCCTTGAGCGCCTAGATACACCCAATGGGTTCAAATCAAAGCCCTGGCGATTGTCCATGGGGCAAAGTCTCTAAAACCTCTAGAATTTTACAAATGTTGAAGGTAAAATGTTGGCGTTCTCTTACTGAAATAATCGGTAGAATTACCATTAACTTTTTCGGCTTTTAGAAAAAATGAAATTATATTTCAAAATATTTTAGCAAAAAAGATTTTGTAGTATACGTGTATTATACTAAGACTGATTATTATCGGTATACTTGTATTTGACAAAACAACTGTCATTGAAAAGAATAAATTAATAAAAATCTGTATTAAAGACACCATTTTTTTTTCAAATGCAATCTGATAAACATTCCATTCACCTTAAGTAAGTTGTGAATAGCATATTCTTGAATTAAGCTGCGAATGTCTTTTCATCCCTAATGTGCTTTGGTTTTTTGCATCCATTTTAATTATCACTTCAAAAAGCCTCACCCTTTTGTATTGTAAAAAAACTTGTGTGAATACAGAACGTGCTAATATTACAAAAAATCCTTAATTAGTCCAGTCTTTCTTTAACCCGCGCAGTGCATTGTGGTCTTTCGTCTGATAAACTGCTACAAAGAAAACTACCCGATAAACACAGTAAGAACCTATGCCACCCCCCCCCTTCCTGATACTAATATGTGGTTATTCTTTACCTCCACAGTGATCAAAGGCAAGGTGTAGTCAAAATAGTTATGAGAGATATTTAGTTCAGAATTTGAGAAGAATTCGTGCTGTAGATGACTTACTGCACAGCGTTGATCACTCCGAACACGAGTACGGGAACTACTATCTGCCACATGCTGCTCACTGGGGAAATTTTGATAAGAAACTTGTCACTTATATTCGAAGACGATTCCTTTTATTCTTGCATTAGATAATAGATAAGCTAATATCAGGACACATTCATATGTATCTCTAGTTGTCGTGTTGTATGTTGTATAATATTACTCACTGGGTTTGTTAGTTACCAAAATTTGCTTAAGTGTTAAAATGCATAAAAGAGCAAACCAATATTAATTGTTTTGTCGAGGCTAAACTCTTTTGTTTATTAATGAATATTTACATTTTACATTATCTTTGTCTGTGATAATAGTTTACACTATAAACTTTTGTAATGTATAGTCCATTTCGTCGAAAACTCTCTAAATATGTAATCGTACAATAGCTGGTTCGCTGAAACATACTAGTATATAAATGTAAGTAATAAGGAATTATTCATTGAGTATTATTAGGTGATCAACTTCGGCGTCATAAAATCTATCTTAAAGCCGTTCGAGCTATATTGGATTTGATAACCCCAGACCATATTTCATCATCATAATACTCAAGAAATGATTCCTTATTTAGAGAATGATGTGAAAAGGAGAAGGAAAGTCTCCGTTCGCCGTGTTACCTTCTAAATTTTGCCATTCGCTGCCTACAGAAATTTAGACAACAATCAATTTAACCAATAATAGAGCTAGACAAAAACAAAACAAAACATTGAAACAGACATGGTGGTGAACCATGTTGGGATTTATTGATATCACAGATACATATATCACTGGGTTTACTTCTTTCCTTGTGCTCCGTGCAGGTGTTCAGTTCGGATAAAAAGCTATATATAAAAAGAATATCCAAGTCATTGAATACAGAATAGAAAATCTCATCCTTGAAAGAGAAATTTAGAATAACAGATGCTAAATGGAGTTTTCACCATTGTTATAGCTTAGTAATATGATTATTTTTATATAGTTTTTTGAAGAATGAGACGCGAGTCTTAGAAAGGCTAGGGTGTTTTGGGTGGCATTTAATACTCACATCGACCCAGTAGTTAACAAACTCGTCTTGTGTCACGGATCCATCACCTTTTAAAAAAATAAATAAAAATAGAAGCCAATGTTTATTTCTTTATCATATTTGTTTTTTGTATGCACCAGATATGTTCATCATCGAAATGAGTTGTAAGTTTACAAATCATTTGCTTTTTCCCCCTCAAACATCTGTACTTTGTGGGAAAACGAATCACCGAATGTTAAAATCAACCAAATTACGTGTCTTTATGGTTACAAAGAAAGTGAAAATATGCATGCATGTCATGTACATGAAATACAATTTTGCATAGCATGGTTTGTATATGTTTTCAGTGTGTTCGCTGTTTCAATATTTCTTTTGTTTTGCTCTGATCACTGAACAAGTAAAACATTTAGACTATGAATGTTATATAGAACAAGTTTTACCGTCAGCATCAAGTTTGGCGTAGTACAAATCATAATCGTGTTTGTCTAGATGATGATCACCGGAAACATCATAATCATCGTACAGCGCATGCGAAAATTCATGAAGTGACGGTGTGGACAGAGTGACGTACTCTGTGTACTCGTGGCGGGAAACGCGACCATCGCCTGCAGATTAAAAGGTTTAAACATATGATTGCTATTGATACATCAGCAATATTATAACAAATATCTTTTTGTTTAATCTCTTATTTTTATATCATTAAAACGATTGTTATGAAATCAAATATTTTTAACCATTAGCGTCATATTTCACGAATTCGTTGTCCAGCTCTTGGCGGGAAAAGATTCCGTCATGATCGGCGTCAGATCCTTGGAAAAGCAGCAGGGCGGACTGGTTGTATGGGCGGAAGTCGACTCTATTCAGGAAATAAACATACAGGTTAGGAGCCTAAATGACGTATGCTAACATAACCAATTATTTGAGACAAAAAAGTTTTGTTCTGCTCTCGTTAAAGCATCTCTTCCTTATTGTTGTGCACACAAAGAGAAGAACGAGTGACAACACAGACTATGTCAAAGATGCCCCTGGGGTGCATCCCTCAGTCAATTATTGACTTTCGATACTTTGTTTAATTTCCTCGTAGTTTTGTCATATGCGTAATTAATTAACTAGAATATGAAACCTTTGATAGACATAAATGTATCATTGATCGAACACAAGAAAATAATTGTTCAGTCACTTTGATTAACCGATGTATTTGTATTAAAAATAAGCCAATGAATTGAACTAAACTATTGATAATTATAAATAATGCAAATAAATATGTTTCTTACTGGACCGAGAAGGCCACACCAAAGAGAGCACAGAGCAAGATGAGACGCTCCATATTGCCGTAGGTACTAGTAATTGGAATGTAAAGAGGTCTTGATTTGAGTCTTATCTTTATATCGGGGGAACTCAATGATGTTCAACCATTTGAACTGATAAAGCGCACACGTATTGATAAGACTGTTACATAAAGCCCACAATTAATTGTATTCAATAATAATTTTAAAAAAATCAACAGAATGCTTCTGATTTATTTTGTTTTTGCCAAGTTAATAAAAGATTTTTGTGTGTGTGTCTCATGAGGCATTAATCATTTCCTTTTCATTCATTCATTTTTTCTGTGCATCATACACCTAGGCCTATATCATTTCATACTAATTTCCTTTTCATGAAAATCAGGACAAACGATGATATAATTATATACATGTAGGTGATTTCACCCAATGAAAGCAAAAACAGACATATATTTTCATATTTCACACATGTGATACCAGTTCGGAAAAAACTATCATGTTAACAAATTATAGTAAATTATTTAATTATTTCAGATGAAAATCATAAACTTTAACATGCTAGTATTTATCGCTGTGTTGTGCAATGAAGGGACTCCTCCAGCCATAAGACTTCAAATCCTTATCAAAGCACGTTTCCAAGGCATTGCTCTGAAAACTACACGTAAACGATCATGATTTCATCCTTGCTTGTTATTTTTGGGGCAAGCACAACTATTTACTGGTAAGTTCTCAAAATTAATATATTACATGTAACTGCATATCTAAAGCAAAAAAAGAGTTTTGCAAAGTTAACATTTTCCTTCTAAATGGCTAGAATAGATTGTTAAGGTTGTAGTGGTTTCTGGTAACACTTAATTTCTTTGAAATCACAAGTCAAAACCATGGACACCATGAGTTTACAGAGGCCCAGTACCAACAGCACATAACCGAATTATGGACGGGCAGTAACTATGACAACAATGACGTCCTCTCACTGGTGGAACTCCATGACGTATTTGTCCACTATGACACAAACAGTGCGTTCCAGTCTTAAATCCAACTAAAAACCATTAAATATTTTGTTAGATTTAATGCTTGCTTTTCGACTGAGCATTATTTCAAATGTACATATTTTAGAGGATGGAACGATCACACGCCACGAATACACAAATCTCATAAGTTCACAGGCACCAGATCTGTCGAGCTATGCGCATGCGCTCTATGATATATACGACGCCAATGGTGACCACCATCTAGGAATGCAAGATCTTGATGCACTCTACTCCAAAATGGATAGTGATGGTAATACAATGTTTCTGTTAGCTTAAAGCAAATACTAATTTTACAAAGCTGTATCACGTCTTTGACATCACATTTTAGGAGATGGTACCGTAAGCAAAACTGATTTCTATACGTTTTGGAACCAGGTCAGTGGTTAATATCATTCAAAAGGGAAAAAATTAAAACTGTTGAATTTAAATTGAACCTTCGATGTAAAGTGATAAGCCATAAATACAGCAATGGCGAGTTCAACAGAGCGAGCGCGAGCGATCGCTTGCCAAAATTTGTATTGTGGGTATAGGGAATTTTGGCGCGCGCTCGCGAGGGCTCACTCTATTGAACTCGCTTTCGATCTGTGTTAAGAATCATTTCCTCTTCCGGTGCATGTACATTGTATATATCCATCTTTTACAGACCCTACATGCTCTCGCTCATCTACATGGGCATGGACAACATCTTGTTGGATAGAAATTTCAGCAATAAATATTTAAATCTTACATTTGTTTTTCCTGTATTTGTCACCAAGCTAGCTCATGGGAGAGTGATTACGTGTTAAAGGAATACTGCAATTGGACCAGTATTACTATACTAGTATTTAGAAATCAAGAAATCCATTCTGTTTATGTGTACTATTTTGTCTCAACACAACAACAGGAAATCTGTCCCAAACAAAGGTCATTGAAATATGGTTTAGGTTTTTAGAATCATCATATCTTTTTAATAAACAAAAAATTTCTTTATTGAAAAATCTCTTAATTTATTCATTCTAAGACCCCTTACAATGCAAAAACAAATAAAAATTTCACACGCAAGTAGATTTAAGGGGGATGTGCGGCCATCTTGTACATTTGAGGATAAGAATATAAACATTTCTTGAACAGGCTTGTTTCTGCCCGAAACTGGCCAAAAATGTCGCCAAAAGATGTAAAAGCAAAACAAATGTACAAGATGGCCACACATCCTAATTTACGGCAACTGCATAGGAGATAAACTAAATGAAGCTGCAAGTAAACTGTATGTGAATGTAAGTTATATCTAAAGAAACCTGGTTCTATGAAGAAAATAATGCATACGTGTATATGTGTTTCGGTCATCATCAGGGGCTCGTAACATGAAGCATGCTAAGATTTTGACTTAAGTAGGGTCATAAGTAGGACTTAGGCAGATTCTTAGGACCTACATAAGTCCTGCTTAAGTATGTCTTATACCCTAATATAAAGCAAACTTAGCAATGTCTTAGCTAAGTCATGCTTATGTTAAAAGTAAAAAACGTATTTTGCATTTCTTTTGTCGGATTTGAATGTATTGGTAATCATATTTTTATAGATACATGTGCATGACATCTTTGATATCAGATGGGGGTAGATATAAATGTACGGACACAAAATTCAAGGTGGCACGAGTATACATACATGTATCTATTTTTTTCAAAAAGCTAAAAGCGATGGATCTCGGGCAAGATATTCAGTCTATTATTTTTATAGATACATGTGCATGACATCTTTGATATCAGATGGGGGTAGATATAAATGTACGGACACGAAATTCAAGGTGGCACGAGTATACATACATGTATCTATTTTTTTCAAAAAGCTAAAAGCGATGGATCTCGGGCAAGATATTCAGTCTATCGTTGCTGCTTCTTTGTTTTGACGAATATTCACTATTTTAGTCGGTCTCTTAGACTGCCATTGGCGTAATATCGTGATGCCGTTAGAACTTGATATAATTATATAGTGGAATTTTTTTTATCTTTTGTTCTACATCTGACCTCACCAATAAGGCAGTTCACATACTCTGAGTATAATTTCTTCATTAAGTCAAAATATTGAACTGAGGCAGTCGTCGTCTTTAAAATCGCTGAGGGTTTTTCTGTCTTCGAACGTCCTTTTTTAATTTCTCAAGTTTCGCGAGTTTATTGTATATATGCAGTTACTTTTTGTAAACCGACCATTACGTGTTTACAACCTATATTCAGCAGCCCACTTGCATACTATGGAAGTATGTATGGAAAATGTTATAAATCATTACGACCACTGTTAATATTTATATCGATCAAATCAAAATTTTATATTGGTGAATATTAAGATATTGATTCTGTGTAAATATCATAAATGTGATTAATACTCTGTAATCATATGCTGAATTGAAATAATTAACAATAAAACTTCTAAATGTGTGAAAACAATACTTAGGACATACTTAAGTCACCTCTACCGGCCGCGTAAGTTTTGGGTAAATTGTCCTAGCTAAGCACTCTTCTAGTTACGGACTTAAGTCTAAGAATGTACATAAGTCCTACTTAAGCACAGTCTTAGACTTAATTACTCTTTATGTTACGAGTCCCTGGACTCTAACAGGAAGTGTTTGATCATGATTTCACCTTGAAGAAGTGGATTGTCGCTTACCCTGACCAGAACTTGTTTCTCAATAAAAAATGATAAAGCCTTATGATTTAAAAAAATAATCACATTTCTTAAAAGTGCTTGATATTATATTTTCACAAACTTTAGAAATCTTTACATTCTTTGCAGTATCTTTTTTAAAACTAAAGTTCTAAAACCTTCAAGCATATATAACCAAACATGAAAGAAAAGAATGGGGAAGTTCTATATACATTCGACCTTACGGACACCGTTGTACGTCACTTTAACGTAAATTATGTTCTGAATAGTTCATACAGCAGTCAGAAATAAAAGGTAGAATGAATTAACCTTTATAGGATTTCTCATGCAGGGATAAATCTCATATTATCAGACATTGTTTTTAATGCAAATTAATCTAGCAGTTTTAATCGCACCTCGATAAAGTAAAACGCCACAAGACACTTACATTTGTAGTCTAGCAAAGATTTTTCAGAATAATGTGATATATTTATTTCTGATATCGAATGATATTCGAAACAGTTTTCTCTTTTTTCTCACAAGTTTCTCTTAAGTATAAATTGTATTTATTGTGGGATTTTTTTCTTGTATGTGAATCTAAAGAAGTGGAAAACTATAAGGCCTTGAATACTATAGAACATATACATGCAGTTAACTCTGAAAAGGAACGGATTGCCCTGCTGGATCTTTAACCGAGTGTTCAAAAAAAAGGAATCACAGGTTTCACATAAAAGACTAATTAAACCATTTGTGAACTACCTTGGTAACTCCTCCAAAGGAAATTGGCATATACTAGTATCCTTGTAAAATAGCAGTTGCTGTCCCTAAAGATAACACTGTACAAGGACGGACTGTACTGGATCTGCAACCAGGTGGTCCTGGAGAGTAATCATTGAACTTAATACTTATTGCTGAAGGCCTTTGAAAACAAATCTTCATAAAGTAATATAGTAATTAAAAATACTCTTATAAAATAGTCAGAGTGAAAATCCCTAGTGTGCCAAATCAAATTTTGCTGCAACATTAATGATTAATTTTAGTCGGGGTGATGAGAGAGGATTTTATCAGACCACAACCTTCTGATGATGCCAGCAAGGCTACACCTCAAAAAGTATAAAAAAAAAAACCCCAAAAAAAACACGACAAACACGGGGACCAGATACCACCTGAATGCGCCCAAAACAAATAAAGTCAATACAGCATTCTACTTCATTTTGTCCAACTGGTTTCAATCCCTACAATACCAGTTAGAAAACGATAATGCAAAAAATGATACACAATGGCAGCACGTCAAATAAATCTGGTGAGACACATCTGAGGAAGTCCTTGACAGGAGCAAGGCTCAACGTTAGTGAATATTTGAAGATACCATGAGGAAACTGGAAAGAAAAGAAGGCGGAATTGAACAGAAGCTGGGCAAGGGCAGTAAATGCAAAAACTCGAGAATAGCTGTAGTCCACAGCATGCAACAGAGAAAGATATTCAAAAAAGCTTCAGGAAATATAATCGGGATCACACTGACAACACGTCAAAACAAACTAAAGAAGCTGCATGACAAGGAGGCTTGAAAGAACTGTATATGATCTAAAAGCTGTCCAACAGGTTCTAGCGGACAGACAAGTCACAGAAGGACAAGAACGGGAACCCTCTCACAACAACAGAGGAACAATTTGTGAGATGGGTAGATCGCTTCGGAGAGCTATCAAACAGACCAACACCAAACAAAGATGATACGACTGCAACAAGCTATCTACGACAGAGATTAGAAGACCAATTGCCAAACTCAGAAAATAACAGCTAGGCCGTCAAAGCGGACCCAGAAGCAGCTTTTAAGATGCTGAACACCGCTTATCAATAGGCATATAAACTTTCGTTACATCCGATTGCAGACCTGAAACTCGAGGCTGACGTGTAGTATTCCTTTCGTATAGTCATTGGATTTTATACATACATTTCTTTTTTATGTGCATATTCTGTTTGTAAATAATGGATTGGCCTGTTCATTTAATGCTAGTATTCTTCTGGCTTGAAAAAAAAAATGCGAAAATTTAATAATTTCGTCGCGACTGAGAAACACGTTGGAGCAAGATATACTCCTAAACAGGTGAGACCTCTATACAGCGAAATATTTTGAACTGTTAAGATGTCTGCGGGTAATAAAGGGGTTGTAGGGATAGTGGTGAAAGAAAAATATGGCGATCAGTGCCTGTTTACGAGCGCTGTTCAGTTTGGAAATACCCCCTAAATATCAACGTCATCGGAAATGAGAAAACGTTCGACAAAGTGGACCGAGATACATTGTGGAGGATACTAAGGCAAATTGGAGTACCCGAGAAGCTCGTCTCTCTGATTTGCAACAGCCATTATAACCTAATCAAAGGTATTTTGTTGTTTTATTACAAATTAAATATTTTCGTCTATTTTGTATGTGTATTCAGATTTGAAAGTGATCTATTAAATTGCCGGTCAATAGACTGCGATCTATTTAACCGCCGGTCAATAGACTGCGATCTATTGGACCGGCGACGTATTTTAGAAAAAGTGAAAGATTAAAAGATAACTTTATTATGTTCATTTTACTATTGTTCTTAAAATTTATCTTCATGGTATGAAGACCCGATTTTTTCCCCCTTGGTGCAGGGAACAGCTCAGTATGATCTATTGCCCGAGGCCAACTCGGTTGGCCTCGGGCAATAGATCATACTGAGCTGTTCCCTGCACCTCGGCAAAAATATGCTGGTCTATCGACTGCTCAAGCATCAAATAATTGTATACTATCGCATGACCTACAAAGTTGCCCATGATGGCGAGAGGTCCGAAAATTTTAATGTCAAGACAGTATTCGACAAGGATGTTGACTGTCACCATACCTCTTCCTCTGGTTTATTGACTAGATCATGAGGACTGCCGTATTAGGCAGGACCAATGGTATATATTGGACAATCGTGGTGCAAATCAATTATCTCGACTTTGTCGGTGATTTGGCTCTCCTTTCGCACCACCAAAGACAAATGCAGGACAAAAACAGGAGCGGGATTCAAGATCAAAGAAGACAACAGAAAACGGAAGATCAACACCACTGCTCAAACACCAGTCGCAATTGGTGATGAGCCCATCAAACAAGTTGAGCCCTTCATCTACTCGGTGAGTATGGTTGGTACACAGAGTGGCCAAGACCGTGACATCAAGCCAAGAATTGGCAAGGCAAATGCTGCATTTACCATGCTTAAGAAAATCTGGGCCTCAAGGTTCGGATAAACTGCAGATCCTCAACTCCAATATGAAGTCATTATATTGCTGTATGTAGCAGAGAGAAGGAGAACAATCATATAATGAGGACGCTTCTTATTATATATTATAAATATTAATTCATTGTCAAAATTTTAAATTTTATGTGTTATTCGAATTTCTTCTTCCAGTTTTCTTAATTCGACCTATTTTTGTTAGGATTATTCAAGGACTCAAAATGCAATTGATATGTTAATGACACAAAATTTGCAAAAAAATATCTTAAATATCATTGAACTTACTTCTTGTGAATATGTTCATAATTGCTTCAAAAATATGAAAAAATGTGAAAAAAATTAGTTCAAATTTCTTCGGTTTCAAAATCTTCCCTGTTCGTTGCGTATCTTCCTCAAATACACAGAATATGGATATAAAGCGTAATATTATTAAAAGCATAGTTTTCTGTTTAGAAAATGTTTATAAATTAAAATGTTGAACGTATAAAAATTGTTTTTAAAAATCCAAACCTGAGCAAAGGTAATCCTGACCTCAGGTGAAATGTTACATAAGTATATTGGGCACGATAAACCTTGAATAGAGGTTATCTGAATATGGCATCTTTTACGTTTTCTCTTTCTCTCTCCTTCTCTGTAAAACGATACAACCTATATTAGGATGACCCTTAGATAATTTTGCTACTGTATTAACAATATATAGGATATCCATATCTTGTCAACCTACTGTTATCCATAGAATGAAAACTCTAAAGTTATCGCTGAGAAGTGCAATGTGCTGGTACTCGTATAAATATGCGTCAACCTTCAAAAAGGCTCCAGTTCCATTGTCAATGCACGTTTCATAGACGTTGCTCTGGAATTTGCCAGCTTCTATATACATTATGATTTCCTTCTTGTTTATTGTTTGTGTGGCAAGCACACCTGCTTATAGGTAAGTTCTCAAAAGTTAACTGTATTTCATTAGGCTGGGTGGCCAACAGGTCAACAAATCAGCTATATTAGGTCTACCTTCAAAATTTTAATCATTTTTTTTTAAATTATAAACTACGTTTTAGTCTTCTCATTCTTATATCATTCGGAAACTTTCATACAGTCAAACAAACAGATTTTAAAAACCAACTGACGGTACCATGCAGTGTAATCAAAGGTTATTTTCTTTACGGGGTTAGGTCTGCAGGTCAAGATTAGTTTATTTCCTCTCAATATTTAATAGTTCGAAAAAAAAGATTTTTATAAAAACACACTGAATTCAAACCCCAAATCTCTCCGTAGTTTACATTAGCTGAAAAAAATCTCACACTATTATTATTTTTATAACAAAATTCATAAATCTATTCATAAATCTATTAAACTAGATGTGCTGTGAGCAAGCTCACAAATGATACTCCCGCTAAAAAATACAATAACTCAAGTATTTCTCTACAAGAATGTAATTGATACACCTCTTATCCTATATTCTACTACAGTTATTGCCAAGATCAAAGAGATGCCGCGGACATTATTCTCCTATATACCACGAACGTCATCAGTAAATTATCAGATAAGAAATACTTATTTGTCTCGCACTGATCATGAAAGTACAACTTCAAACTTTAAAATGTTTTAAAACCATATCAGTTTCACGTGTTAGTTCCAGTCAAAACGATGTGTATTGCCTCTAATGATAATTTTAAGAGATCAATGCGGCTGTTCCTAGGACCTCCCCAGCACATTATCACTGCGTGTTTTTACATAAAATATATAACGTGTAGTAGTAATAATCGTATAAAATTCCCTTTAAAATATTAGGAATATAACTCACAGATATTTTACAATGAAGTGAAGAGAATTAAAAATCCAAAGATAAATTCTGTCGTCTGCATGCGATTCCTTTGATCGATACACATGTAAACATTACTAACAAAACCGTTGGGGTTACACGGAACAGCCTTCAAAATGACCTAGATGTCTCTCTATAGGAGAAACGAACTGTATAGAAATACTGGGCTGTTACATTTTAGTAGAATAGAAATAAAGTTCTTGTTTTCGTGAATGTTGCAGGATAACCTCCTCGGTCTCGAAATGTTGTTTGAAATATAAAAGCCTCGGCTAACGCCTCGGCTTTTATATTTCAAAGCAACATTTCTCGACCTCGGAGGTTATTCTGCAACATTCACGACAACTCGTACTTTATTTCTTAAGTAACCTTGAACTTGCACAAATAACCAAGGGGTTATACAGATATTACAGGTCACAGGCAATCTTTGTGTCAAATTTAGCCTTTAATCATTTTCCATAACAAGATATTATAATAGTTTAGACATGAATTATGCGTTTTCTTAAACAGTGACCATGAACTTGCAAAACTGACCCGGGGTAAAGTTCCTAACATATCCTCATGTCATAAGCAATCTTTATATGAAGTAAGAACGTGTAATGTTTCTCCGTAAGAAAACTATAAAGCAGACACAAATTAGTAACTTATTTTTTCAATGACCTTAAACTTGCTTAAGGAATCTTGGGTCAAAATCATGACACGCCTATGGGGGGAAGGGTAAAAAAGACAATAATGCAAAACGAACAACTTATTTTCAAAAAATTGCTAAAATACGAAACAGACCAGCTTAAACAAAATCAATATAATATTTTGATACATCAAAACCCAGAAAAGAGGGAACAAATCCAAAAAGTTTAGTTTTAATTTTGTTTAAAAATTGTATACAGAATTTTTCTTTTCAATGAGAATAATAAAGTCTTTTAGAAAATGACCTCTTAAAGCAAGAAAGAAAGTTTTGCCGTCCATAGACTGAAAATGTGAGTATGTTGGGGTAATGGGGGGGGGGGGTAATATTGCAGTGGCCATAATTTTATGTTTGCTGTTTTAAAGTCAGAACCATGGACACCATGAGGGGCTTACAGAGGATCAATACCAAGAGCACATAGACAAATACTGGACGAGCAGTAACACCGACAACGATGACGTCCTCTCGGTGGCGGAACTCCACACAATACTTGCCTACTATGACCTAAACAGTGCGTACCAGACTTGAGTTGTTTTTCCTTTGATTTTAGATAAAATTATTAAATAATGATAATATAAATTATTTAATATACATACTTATTTAAGACGATGGAACGATCACACGCCACGAATACACAACTTTCTTGAGTGCACAGACACCAGAGCTTTTGAGCTATGCGCATGCGCTCTATGATATTTATGATGCTGATGGTGACCACCATCTAGGGATGCAAGATCTTGATAAACTCTACGCAAAAATGGATATTGATGGTAATATAACGATTCTGTCACCTTACGGTAAATAATGTACTTCAAATTGTTGATAGCTGTTATATCGTTCTCGAAATCACTTTCCAGGAGATGGTACCGTAAGCAAAACCGATTTCTACAATTTTTGGAACCAGGTTGGTGTCATTGTTTTGCAAATTAAAACTGAATCTTTGATATCAATTAATATGATATATTATCCACATGTGTGAACGATTTTTTTCCCGCCGATATATGCTTAAAATCTAATTTCATAGATTCTACATGATCTCGCTCATCTTCACGGACATGGACACCATCTAGGATAAACGTTTCTGCCTTTTTTTTATTTACAAGTAAATTTTTGAATTGCACAGATGTTGTTCCTTGTTTTTCACCGAACTGTATATAGTTTGAAACGGCAGTGCGAATCAACCCGGTATCATATCATATAAATGGCGCGCCAAATTCATATAAATGAGCCAAACATAGTTTTAATAGTTGATAAACTAAGTTTATCGACTGTAAACTTTAGTTTACGAATCGGAACTAAAGTTAACGATTTGTTAACTATTTATTTCACTGTAAACTCATACACAAGTTTAATGGCTGTAAGCCATTTCGTTAAACAGTGCTAATCAAATTTATTTGTCTGAAGATAAACGTATTTATTAAAAATAGATCCACATCTGTCGAGTATCGTTTACATTGAATTTCGTTAACTATAGTTGGGAGTTGTTAATCATAGTTTTAAAAATCGTGAAAATATAAATTATATTCATCGGATTGAGAATGATCCGTATCTGTGGCCAAAATAAAAAAAAAAACCCCAAAACGAACATTCCAAACTTGGTGGGTTGATAATGCCATCATAAATTTGACCGTCGCTTTCTTTAAGAAACAGCCCAGGGCATTCGAAATCTTAAACCTTTGTGAGAATTTACACCTAGGTAATGATTCCTTATTTTCGGTAATTGCACGATAAGATAATTTTAATTACATGTATTGACATTTGACGTTATTTTCATTTTGTATAATTACGTATGCAAACCTCCGCTTATAAACCAACAGTACGTCATTTCCGCCATTGATGGAATGTATTGAACTAAACGTTACAATTTTGATTCGTAGTGTTTTAACAGACACTAGAAATGTAAATACCACAAAGTACAAAAAACAAAACACTTATATAGTCAAAGTTGAAAGCCAAAGTCTGCCAAATTTTGACTCATAACGCATGGTAAAGTTATGATATTTGAAAAAGTCTATGAAAAAGAATATGCAATTTTAAACCTAACCCAATAAAAATATTTTTTAAATGAAGAGAAGTTGAATAGCTTTATTTTCTATCAAATAGTAATATACATTTGTAGGATTTCTATAAAATGCATGCGCTAGTATTTTCTGGTAATTTACCGGTAATTAGTAAATCTATATTCGTCAAATTGATATGAAGATTTCATAAAACCCTCATAAACTAATTCATAAGATAACAACACCCATGACTAGTAAAATTATTTGTATTCTTGGCATACATGTAAAATAAATTTCAACAATAAATAAACTCTCTATAGCTGATACAAATACAGGTAGACAGTAGTGCAATAAAATCAAATACATGTATAAAAGAGCTAACTCAGTTCTCAGATCACAATGAAATGCTGCAAAATGAAAAGGTGCACCAACACTATCAATTACACTGTGTGTGACTTCATCTTTTCATACATGATAGCATGGGTTTCTATAAGTACATACATATATGGCAACTTCTCTAGCATTTAATCTTCATATATATGTAAAAATACCAGTTTTCTTTAAAGCACATTTTTTCAAATTGATCACAACATGGATTTCAATGAAAAGCACTGACATAAAAGTATAGAAATCTCATTTATTTAATAGGGATACCAATCTTTGTTGTTAATGATTGTTTTGTTCAGAGAATAATTTAATGCCCAGACAGAGGGCTGGGTCAAAGCATTAGTCTGTCTTGTTATGATGAAGAAGTCTTTGGTAAACTTGATGCCATACTACACTGCTAACAGCTAGGAATGGACAGCCCCATCATCCAGGTTCTTGAGTTGTTGGTCGATCAGCTGTTGTCTCAGTTCATTGGCTCGTAATCTCTCCTGTAGTTCATAAATTCTATTAAAATAAATAAAGTTCCGAAGTTTAGTTTTTTTCAAATTTCTTACATTCAAACATCTCTAAAAACTACAGTTGAACTTTGATATCTGAAACACTGATATCTCGAATACAATGGATATATCAAAGTGATTTGTAAGTACCAACCACTTAATTTTAAGTACATGTATTTTACCCTAAATGTCTCGGATATCTTGAAGGTCATAAACAGCCCCAGCTTGTTCGAATGATGAAGTTTGACTAGTATAATACATTAAATTTTTTTACTGTAAATATCTTTAAAAAAAATATACACCCAGTAGGTTCAAAATATATATATAGGTTCTTTACTTGTAAACAGTATGAAATTTAAATATATGTAGTTTCAACTTTCTCTTATAGACAAAGCTTTCAGAATATCTATAATCATGTAAATCAACATGCAGGGTCACACTGGATATAAACATTTTATATCAGGGGAGGGAGTACTGGTGTTAAGTTTGTTAAGAAGATACACCAATCAAAATCTCTGCCATTGTTTACCTACCCTTGAGCAGAATCTGTGTCTGTCACACCATGGCCTGTGAAGTGTGGACTCTTGTACATTCTGACAGCGGTCAAGGGCTCTGTATAACAGATTATTTATCAACTAAAATTTCAACAGCAACTACAATACACACATTCAACTTCATGTATATGCAATTAACATTTAAAGATAATCAGCTTGAAATATCTATAACAAGCCTGCATATTCATAAGTATTGGGTTTTTATGTAACATATTGCTGTGTCAAAATTGAACCCCTTCTGAGGCACTCCTTTGAGAATCCCTACCCCCAGGTTTGAATAAATGTGAATCTATCATATAAAAGAAGTTTGGTACAGTGGTCATTTAGTTTTGGAGAAAATGAAAACATCATACATTAGATTTTATAATTTCCTTATTACTAAGAATCTATTATGGCAAGGGGCTTGGCCCTATGTCTAAACTTTATAATTTTAAGTTAATGTTTATGATAAGAAAGTAATTAAAGTAAGGACAATGCAGTCATCTCTATCCACAATTTACACTACATAAAGTTTGATCAGAACAGCTCACTTAAGGCTTTGGCTCAGGTGAGCTAAAAAGGCAAATACAAGCATTTCGTCTTTACCTATCTCAAATTCTCCAGGTAAGTGGTCAGATTTCCTTCCTCGTCCTTTCTGTGCTGCCAAATTCTGAGAATCTTTAGAGTTCATTTTTTTACTAAGTCTAGGTACACCTTTACTCTTCAGTGGACTTTTATTCATTCCATTGTTCATCCCCAATTTACTTTTCCTCCATTTGTCTTCTTCTTCGTTTAACACTTCATCGAAATCATCATCAACATCACCATCTTTGAAATGCACTTGTTGAGTCCGTTTTGATTCCATAGATTTACTATCTTTTGGCACTGGCAGCAGGTAAAGGGCAGTTTCATCTTCAGGTTCCTGGAATTCTCCGTGCAGTTTTCCTGCTGTTGAATATGGTTCCCTAAGGATTTTCCGTCGTGCAGCGGGTGACACAGGTGCACTTCGGGACTCTTGTGAATCAACCTCGCTCGCATTTTCTGACCCGTGTCTGCGCTTAACCACTTCAGCTCCACCAATCATTGAGCTATGATACACAGAGTCTGTATTGTTGTTCAGAGACATATTCAATGAGGCGATTGTTCTCTCTAGTCCAGAGATTTTAGTCCTTAATCTAGCTATTTCAGAATCCTGTAATAAAAGTTTAAGTTATATTACATAAATATAAACATTTATTGCATACTATCTCAAACACACATAATGATAATATGAGTACATTAACCTCTGTATTGTTATTCACAACAATTCACAATAAAGGACATTATTTACATATATTTGCATTTCCATTGTTCTTTCCCACTGTAAGCCCATACGGAGGAGCTGCAATTATTTCTCTATAATCGCAATTGCTCTGTCAGTATACTATGACGTCATAAAGGAGTAACGTTATATATACTTTTCCATGACGTTATAGATTTAAACCACTATACGATACATCATGTGTTTTTCTCCAACTCCATTAAAATTGACGTATTTACATGTAATATTAAAACATGTTTTTGATAACATTTTAAAGGAATAAGTTATAACATATCATTGATTCTGTTAACAAATCTATGTGAATTAAAAAGATACATTACAGTCTGAATGTTTACTTTTGACGTAATAGCTAAAAATCAAGGTCTAGGCTAATACAGGGTATTTGCTAGTGGTAAAATGCAAATGTAAGTAATAAACAACGATTATTTAGTGAACATGGCGTTATGAATAGCAACTGCTCTGCTGGCATATTTTCCATGATGCGCTAGCGCGCATCATGGAATATGCCAACAGAGCAATTGCTATTCATAACGCCATGTTCACTAAATAACGTTGTTTATTTTTTAAGTAAATTCACAATAATGAAACAAAGAGGCTTAAAATAGGCCCTGCAGCAATAAAGCTCAGATGAGCTCTCTTTAGATCTACATGTTAGTCTCACTTTATAGGCCGAGGTTTTTAACTAGTCAGTTTACCTCAAGTAAGTTCAGATGGGGGTGGAGCCTATATTGAAAGAGGTATGAAGCCGCGAGGGAAACACGCTCACTTGTGTATACATGTCTATATACATGGGGTATTAATGTGCTCTCAACAGAGTTTATCCGATGATCTAAAAGAATATCGTATTTATATGTACATGTACTTAATTGGCGATTGTTGAAATGAATATAAATGCATGATTATCTTTATAATAAACAACTTTTTCATGGATGCATGATCAGCACAGTGTGATTTTGACAGACTACTGTAGGTGATCAGCACATTTTGTGTGGTGCATAAACCAAGTACGAGTAAATTTTCAATTCATATCTTTTAATATTTCTTTTGATTATAGAGCTACTAGATGGCGATTTATTGCACAGTATGCATCAAAAGACAAAAGTTAATTGCACCATCGCCGCAAGCCCTAGACATGGTATACACAGGACCAGTAAACGAATGTCAATCATTTTCTATCATCCAATCTTGGGCCTCAATTTAGTTGATTGACAGGGGTACACTGACCAGGTAAATTTGAAGGCAGTGCTTATTTTTTCTTGGTCTTTAAAACAAGAAATATATAGTGGAAAAGTGAGACTGAGATCAAAAGCAAACTCATCTGAATTTTATGGCCCTGGACCCTAAAGATTGTCTAAACGATTCAGTGAGTTGGTTTTTCTGTGGGTACACCTACCTTGATAATGAGTGATTCATTGGCCACTGAGGCCAGCTCTTTCTTGGCTATCATCTCCTCCTGGATATTCTCCAGCTCCTTCTGGAGGAGGTCAAACTGGGCTTGGTAGTGGATCTCCAGCTCCTTGATCTGGATCATCTTCTTCTCCAGGTCTCTCTCCACACGCTCCTTGTCTTCACTGATGTGGCTGATGGAGCGCTGTAGTTCATCCACCTGAATCACAGAGTTTACATTGAATAATGCACACTTTTTTTTACATTAATTTTATCAATATACATGTATGAACATCACATAAAGAGGAAGATGCTGTAACCACAACAAACTTAAAACATCAGTCAGAACAGTTTCCTTTTTAGGTTGCTTGAATAAAAGACTATGTTCACTCTGAAGTGGTTGTACGTTTAGTAATAGATAATGTAAAGTAGTTACTGTATATGGCTTTTGGACTGACTAAAAAACTCACCAAAATTTGATGCTCTTCCCTGACTCTTTCCATTTCCTCATTTCTGAGGCGTATTTCTGTTTTCAATCGAGTTTCAGCTTGTACCTCGCGAGCTTTAGTGGCTCCCAGCTCCTCCTCAAGACGAGCTGTATCTGTTTCTTTTGTCTGTGAAGGGAAAAGGTAAAGTTCATGTTTTAATCATAATCATCAAAGTCCTTCTAACTTCAATTGTTATTTGTTAAATTGCAAAAAGTGTAGCTACATGCATACAGATTTTACAATAAAACACAGTTTTTGAGAAACCAAATTTTTATCCTGGTAATATAGTAAAGATTTTTATGTACTCTATGAATACATTAACATGTATCTGTACTAGTACATATGCTTACACTCAATATCATACCTCTTTGACCATATTTATTTCCTCCACATCTCGACTGAGACGCTCATTCTCCCTGTTCACCTGAGCTAGCTGACGTCTCGTGGACATAAATTCTGAGTGCTGTTGCTGAAGCTGCTCTCTGACAAACAATTTGTAGGTGTGAAAATTTTGCTGACAAATACTCATACAGTTGATATGAGACTTTTATAAAACATGTATGTTGAGGGAAAAAGAGCAGTTTATTTTTTAAGGATCATACCTGGTCAGTCTCAGCTCCTGAGTGACTTCCACATTCTCGTCTTTTTGTTCCTCCATTTTCATGTGCTGCCTTTCCACTGTCTGTAAAAGGAAATGGTTAATATCAGTAGTAAATATTTACATTTTTCGGTGTCTTTTTCTGTGATAACACAACAAATGGATTTTGTACAATACAGTCCAATAAATTCAAATGACGTATTGTTGCGGCGCAAGCATGGTTTGCATAATTAATATTCTAATATTTAATCGTACAACTGCTGAAAATTTTATAACTTTTAGTAACAAGGGATCATTCTTTGAATATTATAAGGTTATAATTTCAGTCGGGGCATGATCAAATCTATAATAAAGCCCTTCAGGCTTTAATGGATTTGATCACACCCCAACCAAATTTTCACCTCATATTACTTATTTTAATTTTTCTATCTTACGTATACCTTTTCTAGCTCATGTAGATTGCTTTTGTACATTTATATCTTACCTTTTCCAGCTCCTGTAGCTTGGCTGTCTTTGCCTGTAGCTCCAGGTTCTGTTTTTTACACAGCTGGTCGGCGTGCTGATACTGGAGGGTCATCTCTCCCAGCTCTGACTGGGTCTGCTGAAGTCTGTCATCAAGCTCCGCAATCTACACACACAAATATTTGCTAATTAGTAGAAAACATATTTGTTTAGTTTACTATAAAAAATAAAACTGTGTATCAAAATAAAAAATTGATTAAATGGATTTGCAAGTTTGTCAATCTTCGAACTATTCAGATCCTTTACAAACATCTCTTCTGACATTATCATTAAAATACTTGTTGCAAAAAAGAAAACCTTGGACAGAATGTAGTGCATGTATGAGCATTCAAAACTATTGCTCTATACATGAAATGTTATTCATTTACAAATATCTGTAAAATGAACAAAAACACATCTTTAATACAAACCAAGAAAACGTCATAATAATTTAGTCAAGAAACTGAATTTCTTTTGTAAAACATTAAAAATAAAACAAAATCTGGAACACAGAAACATCCAAATGGACATATTCACCACAATCATAGCTGTTTTCACGCTTTCTACATCAGCTTCCAACTTAGCAACATAGTGATCCTTATAATAACAAGTGGATATTGAAAATCCCATGTTTCTTATTAGCTAAACCAGACTAAAACAAAACTTTAATCGATATCAAAATCTGTCAACTGTGGACCTCTGTAGTTAACTTACCAAGGTATACCTAATAATGTACTAGTATGTTTAAAGTGCTTTACAGATTAAGGTTATTATGCAAAGGAACTGCATCATAAACAACGATCTATCCCAAACATAGCTACATACCTGCTTAGTACGCTCCTGGATTTCCATTTCATATTTCTTGAGGGAGCTTTCTAGGGTCATGATTCTTTGCTTCATCTCTGCATGCTGCTCTTTCACTGTATTGCTCAATTCAGTGACCTATTATTTAAAAAATTCTCAGTGTAATAGATAAAAACATTCTTGTCAACAACTGATTGGTTCTTTGAACCTAGATGTATGTGTATGTAGACAATATCCCTATGAGTGAAACAATATGGAATGCCTCAACATTAATGGGTAGGCTTCATTTACCTGCATCGTTCTTTGTTGTAGCTCCCTCTGTCTGTCTTCCAGTGCCTCTGAGAGTTTGTAGGCTTCATGACGTTTCTCATTCAATTCTTCCTGAGTTTTTCTTAATGAAGATATATCAAAATCACTTTCATTTTACATCCTTCAGGGAAAAATATTTCATACAGAAAAAATGTCAAAGGTATTTGCTTTTCAGAAATAGAAAGTGGGGCAACTGCATTAAAGCACATTCAAAAATACATGTTTCCCACTTCTCATTTAAAATTTCCATGTGAGAGAGAGAGAGAGAGAGAGAGAGAGAGAGAGAGAGAGAGAGAGAGAGAGAGAGAGAGAGAGAGAGAGAGTTTCACTATAGAAACATCGATGTTTGAGGGCTCTACCTGAGGGTGTCCTTCATATCCTCAATCATCTCCTCCTTGGCCTTGTCCTCACGAATGACCTTTTGGAGCTTCATTTCTGTGTCCTCACTTTGTTCCATTGCTTGTTTTTGGACCACCTGCAATAAATGGAACGATACTTGATATCAATCATTATTCCTACTGCCATCCACTGACTGTATTTAAAGGGCTAAAGATTGGGAGAAATTTTAGGGTAGAAAATTTTTGTGCATTGATTTTCCAGTCAGTATGACTTACCTGTAACCTTTTAACCTCACTGTCAAGGTCACTGACCAGTTGCACTTGCTGGTCCATGTCCTGTGTTTTCTTTTGAATTTGGTCTTCATAATCATTTACTAAAACAAAAAAAATTTGAATTGATAATACACATACAAGTATACAGACAGCGGTGAATCACATGTACATTTTCTTGTCTGCCTTCAATGTAAACAGGGTATTCAAATAAATCTTTTTTTTTCGGTGAAATCATATTTTACTTTGGTGTTGCAAACTAAAATAAAATCACCCCAAGATACATGATTCACTAACCTATCTCTATTTTCTGCTCCAGCTGTACACGGAGATCTCGGATGTCTTTCTCCAGTTTAGACATCCGCTTGGTTTTGTCATCGCTCGCTTCCTGTTCGTCCTGAAGCTGCTGCTCCAACATGTTGATCTCTTCATTCATGTTCTTCTTCTCCACTTCTAACTCCCTACAGAAATAATTTTGATAATAAACAACAGCTAACAGTAACAGGTGCAACGCAAGGTACAGTGTAGGTAAGAACTCTTAATAAAAGAAAAAGGTTTTAAGTTTTTCAACCTCTAGAAAATGTGTGCATAAATATTCTTTTGTGCAAAAGAGTTTTTCTTTAGATTTGATATGTAGAACACCGCAATGTCAAGGTCAATTTTCATGTGGTCATTGTTTCACAAGACGACAGACCTGAGGGCGTCGGTAAGCTTGTTGATGGTCACTGTGCGGTGTTCCAGATCTTCACAGGCTTGTTTGAGTTTCTTCTCTGTCATCTGAGATTCTGTCATGGACTGAGCTTTCTGTGTCAGCAGCTGGTGTTCCAACTTTGAGACCTTAAATGAACATTTTATACAATTTAAATTAATTTATTGGCTGTATGTCGTTTTATAACTATATGTTGATTTCCTTTCCACTTATTAATAGCAGCATTATTTTGTATGAATATTTCCCTTTCTCTTACTTGCTACCTGCTTGTTTTACCAGTGACACTATCAAGCATGGATGATTGGACGCATTGAATTCTCTTACCTGTTTCCCTAGCTCTGATTGGATGTCTTCTAACTCCGCTATTCTGGTTGTGCTTTGTTGTAGCATAGTTTGATGTTCAAACACTGTTTTCTCCAAGTCAATGTTTTCTTGATATTTTTCTTCTAAAGCCTTCTGGATCTGCTTTATATGTCTTTCCATTTTGTTCACCTTTTATATCATAAACAAGTCTTTTGTCATAATGGAAAAAAACCAAATTAGTCAATATTTTACAAAAACTTACATTGTACTTGATATTTTATATAAACTGAGAGTATTGGAAAATTAATAAGTACTAAATACACATTCTTTGAAAAAAGTGTACAGTGTACATGTACCAAATAATGGAATATTTTAAGAAAAATTCATTAATATGAAATAAATCTGCTGAATAATATAAAATTACCCTTATTAACAAATCAGGTACATGCATTTTCATTGTTATCAGTAAAATGATATGGCGGTGAACCATGTACATGTATTTTACATGAATGGAGTTAATTTAATTTCCCTGTTATCCAAGATGATGTAATGAACATGAAGTTACTGTATGGATTTGAACACAAGTTTGAAAACTCACAGCAACATCGACAAGTTGATCAAACATTAACACATGGTCAAATGATGATTCAAATTTGGCTTAATCTGTTTAGGAGACCTGAACTGTACACTTGCTGATCTACTAACTACATGTACATGCAATGGTTGGTTAAAACCCTGCTGTCTGACAAACTCAACACACAGAAGAAGCCTGTCTCACATGCTGATACATGTAATTAGTGCAGCTGACAGACACCTACATGATATATACGCCAGGTGGAGGTAGTGTTAATGTCAGGGTTATCCTCAATAATTACCTACAAAACACCTTTCCCTTTACACTCTTTGATAAATAAAATATTTCATTCACTTGATTTAAAATGTACTCAAAGCAAGATATCAACCAATTCATGGCTAATATACAATTAAAACAGCCAATATACATGTACTACCTGCAAATACTGCAAGTACAGTGTTAATTAAGTCATTTTACAGGAAGTTTTATGCTTACATACATGTACATGTTTACTCATTATAATGAATTGAATGATTTGAAATTTGAATAACCGGCTGTAAATAATTCATTTACTACTTTAATTTAATTACAAAATTGATCTTTAACACCCTCGGCTGAAGAACCGCCAGTTTTTCCATATGGGTATATATGGGGAGATTTTACTCTGCTAGTCTACATCAGCAACATATTTCTTGAGAATACATCTGCAGGTGTTTATCTTATGTTAAAATCAGCAGCTTTGAGCAGAGAGCACATGTTTACCATTTCTTCCTTGTGCCTGATATCTCGGTCATACTTGTCTCGAGATTCTTCCAGGGCCCCGAGATAGGTCTTGATTTCTTCCTTGCACTGAAGTAGTGCCATCTCGAGCTGCTTCATCTGAGATGTCCCTTCATGAGCCTGGGTCTCCAGCTGTCGAATGGCAAACCGACTCTGCTGGGTTTGTACCTCTAACTCCTACATACAGAAAGAAAAGAATATTAACACTTATATTAACTCGCTACTGAAAAGAATCTTTCTATCAGACAATTTTTCAGAATAAAGAAAAACCTATCAAATCTAATGATCTTTAATACAAAGGCAAAAAAATTTCATCAATCTCTTACAGCAAAAGTAGAAGTCCATTTATATAAAATAATGATGAAATATTATAGATAGACTTTTTCAGGATTCATTTCTTTTGTTTTGAATAATTAAAATCTTCTTTAGTGCATCACCTCTTTTGTTCTATCGAGTTCTTTTTGTAATTTCTTAAGCTGTGAATTTTTTTCATCAAGTTCTCTTCTATGGTGAGACAGTTGACTGGAATTTTCTTGATACACAGAGGATTTGCTCTCCATTTCCTTTTGAAGCTACAAAAATAAATTAAGTGAGTGAAAGAACAATTACAATCTCACATAATACTGAATATTTCAACTAAACATTTTCATACTCTTCAAACATATGGCCATCAAAATTAGCTGGAAAAATAACATAATATTTCGATATGTTGTAAATACAAGTTTTTTTTTTAATAATTTTTTCCTTTTATGTGTCACATCATAGATCATCTTCAAAAAGTTGAAAAACTGTGAATTTATTCATATTCCATGAGATTTTATAAAATCTAAAAGTTCCTGGTTACATAAATTTATATAGAAATGTTTTCAGTCAAACTTGTATTCAAGTACATTCATGCATGATGTGTCAATTCATGTCGAGACTTAAATTCATGGGCGAGATGTATTTACAAAATCCATGAATTTAATCCAACACCAAACATCATTGCTGAAAATACATGGGTCAAGTCTTCTTCATACAATTCAGGACAAGTACACATATCAGCAAGTGAATTCTTATGAGAATAAAGACACACAAACAAAGCAAGAAGTCCTTACTATTTCTATCTGTTTTTCATAGTCTTTACACTGTTCTTGGTGTAGTTGCTGGTTCCTATCTGTACTGGTTCTGAGCTGCTGCAGGGCTTGCTGTTTCTCCTTCAGCTCCACTTGAATCCTGGTTATTTCTTCATCCCTGAAGGTCACGTCATGCTCCAATTGTTTGACCCTGGACACACAGTTGGAAAACTCAATGGATTTTTCATCCAGTTGCTCCTCCAATTGATTTATTTGAGAAGATTTTTTCCTCACCTATATACAGAAAATTTCAGTTATGAACTCTCTCAAGATCTCAAGGTCTTAGATGTAGACAAGTAAAAAAGATGATGTACAAGCAATGGTATTACTGTTAAGCATTCAACTTTAAAAGGAAAAGTAAATAAGATATTTTCCTCTTCCACTGTGAAAATAAGAAATTATACAAGTATATGTATTACTATAATAGCTTACCTCTCTCTCAAGGTTGCTAATCTCAGTACACTTGTGATTGATCTGTTCCTGTAACTCAATCAGCTGTGAGTTTCTTTGAGTGATTCTGTTCTCAAACGATGTGTTCTGAGTCTCCTTATCCCCGATCTCTCGCTTTAACTCGGCTATTTCCCCAGCGAGTCGAGACTTGTCAGCTTCATACTGAGACACTAGCATCTCAAGTTCCTGGACTTTGTGGGCACCTGTTCCATTTACAATAAACGACAAGTACAATGTTGAAGTGCATGTTTCATTTATCAAAGTATACAAAGTTAATCAGAAATTTCTCTATTTACAATATAGGAGTCATTCTACCTACATGAACTAACACACATACATGCAATTTGAACTGATTTTTCTTGTTTCATGCAGTTTGGTTTCATGTTAGGAATGAAAAATTATCAATACAGGTACTGTACTGTTAAAGTACATTTCAATGTATTGAATATACACAGTCCTTGTCTGAATAAGTTTGAATTTAAGTAAAAATTACAAATCCCAAAACATTTAGTGAATATGAGTATTTTTACACAACAAAAATAATTTAAAAAGAAATAAAAGATAAATTTTTTCACATTGTTGTTCGAATAAAAAAACAATAAAATTTTTGTACAAGAACTTACACATGAATTAAATAAAAACCTTCTGTTGATTCTTTTACTGTAATATTCAAATCCAAAAAGTTATATATATCCTAAGCATATCTTTTCCTTGCATCCTACTAACTTCAAGATCAAATACAACCCAATCAACATTACCTATAAACAAAATAGTCAATACATGTACTAATTCTTGTTTGTATGCTGATGTTGATTGCTGAGCACCCACCTTGATGCTTATTCTCCAGCATGCTGGTCAGCTCCTGACGCAGGCTCTCTATCAGCATGGTCTGACTGCTGGCCTCCTGAGATTGCAGACAAGACTGTAGACGCTGAATCTCTGCATCCTTCATCGCAAGCTGCATCCTGATGTAAACAAGAGGTAAAATGATCCAGATTGTTTCATAGCAAAAATTCCACCCCCCCCCTTTTAAAAAAAAATTAAGAATCAATTGGGATAAGATCTTTTTTTATACCTGTTTTTGAAAAAAATGTAAATTAAACATGTACTGTAAATTAATCTTATTGGAAACAGTGGACATTAAAACTTTATTTCAAGACGCAGTTTGAAAAATCATTTAGATTTTTTCTTCTTACACAGACAGAAAGGATACTTGTGCTTTATATAAATTATGTCATTGTCTTCATTTTTCAAAAATTGAGATTTAGATAAAAACAAATTAAATACAAGCTGAAATAATTGAATTTCATTTACATGTAATAAGATGACAATAAACATTTTAAAACATGAAAATGTATACATATTAATGTAAGTTACAACCTGAACACATCAACAATTTTGACTACTGTAACATGTACCTGAGATCCTGCAAAATGGCCCTGGCCCCCCCTGAGGCTGCAGATACTTGTTCGCTGGCTCCGTATTCTGCCCCGGCGGACCGATAAAATGTAGCAGATCCCATGTCATGTGACTGGCTTTTGGAGGAGTCTGCAACAGCTCGCACACTAACACTGTATACACCACTGTCATTGAAGCTCGCTCCCCTCTGTTAGTAATACAGTATTCTAGATTGCATTAAAACAGCAAATAAATTATGAAATTTAATTACTTTTAGTGTTTAATGTCCTCATAATTGACATTGACTTTTTTATGGGTTAAAAATTGGATATTTCTACAAGTAGGGTACTGAATTTGTTTTTGTTTTTTATTAATTTTTTTTTAAATCATAAGTATTTGTTACCTGTTGTGACTCTTAAAAATAAAACTTATTTTTTCGGGAGATAAGATTTATTCTTTGAGATGTGCATAGGTGCATATTAAACTTACATTTTGTGATTTGTTCTGGTTTTGGACCTGCTGTGCGAGCTGTTCTAGCTGGGACAGCATGGTCCGACTCTCCTCAATCTCCTGCTGACACACAGACAGCTGCTCCCTCTGATGGTCAACTTGGCTCTGTAGTCGACTATTCTCCCGCTTCAGACTTTCCACCGTTAAAGATTCGGTTTCAAGTTTGCCTGTAATTCATTACAGAAAGAATTAAAATTATGAAAATGAACAACAATTATGGGTTTTATATGATTTCTTAACAAATTCTTATTATGCCTTGCAAAAGAATATACTTGCAAGAGTTCTAACTATTACACTGTAGATCACTTACTAAGTTTTGATGTGTTTTTGGCTAGTGATGATTTAAGTTCTGCATTCTGTTTCTCTAGATCTCTTCTGCTATCCAGCTCTACATGTTCCAACAGCTCCAGTCTCCTGTACATACATGTAATTACAGCCAATAAAGCATACATTCCTTAGATAATTAATACAAAAGTTTGAAAGACAATTGGAAACTTTGAATACTGGTTATTGAAGTGCAAGTGCAATAAATCTGCAAAAATGTTGATTTGGGAATCTTTACTGGATAAAAAGGGGTTCAATATATTTGTGTTAGTCTGATTTCAAAAGAATCTACAAGTATTTTAATACTCCCATACCTTATCTCTTCATTCTGACTTTTGAGTTTTGCTTGAAGAAGAGAGATTCTTTCCAGTAGATCCTCTCGTTCCTGGTTGGCCTCTCCAAGACTGTCTCTCAGGTAATCTTCATTGTTCTCCAACTACAAAATATTGACAGCGGGTTTATTTACTGCACTCTAATGAGTACCTTCCATGCCACGCAAAAATTATTTTGAGCATTCACCTTTCTGGTTTTATCTTTTGCTTTCCTTTGGTAATCTTCTAAGGTCTCCTGAGCATCAATGAAATTCTGCAAAGCCTCGTCCCTCTGAACTTCAGCCCTGTAATTAGGTGTAAATTGAGTATCTCTCTTATATTTTGCATGCTAGAAAAGGAATGAAAAATTATACATGTATAGGGATGTGAATAACTGTTAATTCTTGACATGTGTAATTACGGTATTTTAATAACCGCCAAAAAGAGAGGGATTTACCCCTTTCTTTTTTTCCTCTCATCATTTAAATCTGATTGGAGATCCTCTATTTCCTGTTTATTCTGCTTAATTTGCAGTTGATAATCAGCATTTTGTCTTTCTATTTTCTCGTATCTTTCTTCAGCCTCTCTTAATGCCTTGTCTTGGGAGTCAGTTTCTGCTTGCAGTCCAACAATCCTATCCTCCAGGTCAGGCACACTTTGACGATATTCATCCAACTCAGTACTTAGTTCTTGTACCTATAATGTCATAGATTTTCAGGTTAAAACATCAAATTTACAAGTAATTAGTCCTGTCAGCATTAAAAGTCATTGTGAAATTATCTAATTTAACGGTAAGTACACATAATTTAGTAGGTAAAGGGGAACAACTCATCCTCTGCCTGTGTACAACTTTTTAACAAATACTGTGGATGTGATAACACAGAGGTACAATGCAAACTTATCTACAGTGTACCAATAGATTTTAAATTCCCAATGAGTACACAGACTTGTAATAAGATAAAGGAATCAACCCCAAACTATGTTCTAAAGCTGTAAAATCAAAATGTTATAACACAAGGGGAACAACCTATTCATTACCATCTGCATTACCATCACATTCTTAGTCATGTTGTCCAAAATAGATTTATCACTAATAATTGTTAAACAAAATAATTCTCCTTTTAATATTGAGAAAAGAATCTGTAATAATCTGTGGGGTAATTTTGGTTTAAATTTGTGATCCATCATGCTCCTTGCTAACATACCTTAGATCTGGCAGCATTTAATTCATCACTATATCGTTCCATCTCCCCTAGAAGTTTATGGTTTTGTTGGAGCAGTTTTTTGTTTGCCTCTTTTAGATACCGGATTTCTCCCGACTCCTGTTGAGAGCCTCTCTCCATGAACTGAACTCTATCATGTCTGTCTAGGCGACTAAATGCCTGCTGAATAAAAACTTCATGTTTACAGAAATATCAAGACATTTTCATTCTAGTGTTGATAAATATTGAACATGAAAAGTATAGAACAATAGACAATGATTACTAGATGCAATGCCTGGTTCCTACAATTTTAATATCATTGGGTATAACCAAAATACCGGTAAACACATGATTGTTTTAAGGGCAAAATGATATCTAAACCTTGCATTGCCGCTTTCAGGGATTAATCTAGGGAATGTCAGACATGTCGGCCCAACGACACCTCGGCCCAACGACACTTCGGCCCCAGGAAACCTCGGCCAAGACGGGTCGGCCCAAAATTTGAGACACCTCGGCTCACGTAAAAGACATCTCGGTTCAAGTAAAATTAAAACAAAAATATTTGATTTAAATGTTTTTATTTTATCAACATATATATTTTATCAAAATATTATATATCAAATACTTGTGAAAGAAATTGAATTAATAAAAAAAAAATGAGACCATTAAGTTCTAATTGTAAGCAAACAAGAAAGTAAAATTAAGAAAATGAAGACATTTTCGACAATGACGCTAATAGTTAAACAAACAAGAGGATGCAGCACTCTCCTTTGGAGTCGCAAACGCGAGTCACGGGTGACAATGAAGATTTAATTACGAACAGTTGATTATAAGACGATAATCACCAAAGTCCATATATATCCTTTGGATGATTACCACCCCATATCAGATTTACAAAATCGACAGAGAAACAACACATCATGACATTTCATTTCATTATTACGCAAAATATTTTTATTGTGTCCACTTTCTGGTCAATCTTTGTGGATTTAATAAATTCATGAAAATATCTAAATACTTATTATTGCAATCTTTAAATCCTAGATTTAACACCAATATATATTTCAAGTGTGTCATCAATTCCTGAAATTTCCGATCTACAAAATTCACATATTCTATTATTATTGTAGTGAAAAAAGTTAATAAGATTACGACAACCTTAAAGTCATCAAATTTCAATTGGCTGTTGACAAAAAAAAATGAGACGCGTGACCATCCAATGAAACAAATACACAGAGTTTGATTGACAGGTTTAGTCATACATGTATGCAAGTGTGACCCGACTATGATGTCCGAAGTTATGCGCGCTTATTGTACATATCGATGTAAATTTTAAAAAAAATAGACATGACCTTTTCACTAAAAGTTGATTTAGGTTTGTTTCTATCTAACCTTCCACATAAAAAATATTTTTTTATAGACTTTAAATGAACTTTATTCATTAATGTTGTGTATAACGATATACTAATCATTCAGTGTTGATTAAATATGATCATACTAATTTTAAATATAATGATCATGTGCGCGTCTTGTACAAACATTTTGATGCTAAATATCATATGACAATTTTATCACATTTAGCACCAATTCAATATTTCATGTCGTTGGTCATTACCTTCAAAAGAGAGATAGAAAGAAGAAATCAATGAATAGATAAAGTAATTATCTGCCCCTATTTTTTTTTATATTTATGTTTAGTAGAACCGAAAGTTTCATTGGGCCGAGGTGTCTTTTACATGGGCCGACGTGTCAATAAATTTGGGCCGACCCGTCTGGGCCGAGGTGTCAAACGCCCTTGGCCGAGGTGTCGTTTGGCCGAGATGTCCGTCTACCAATCTAGGTTATGGGGGAACTACTCATTCTGGAGAAATTGGACAAATCAGCCAGTGGTCAGAGCCCTGCAGGGAGTTTCAGGGGTTAGAGACCCCTGGTCGAAATTGAATAGATAGCATAAAATGCCTCCCCGGTAAATAATTCACATGTTCACACAATTTCCATATGTAACCCAATTTTGGGCAGCTACCGTATATGCCCAATAAAATGGGGAAAAATGGGCTTTCCATTTTATGTAAGGAGAATGTTTTACTCATCAAAAGGGAATCTTTCTCTTGGGGGATAAATACGAAATATTGGTAGTAAGTATACCCCATATTATTCCCTTGCTTAATCAATGACACTTACCTGTGGTTTATTAGGGGTGCTGGATGCATGCTGAATGCGTTCAAATCCAGCATAAGAAGACTCTGGTAGGGTGGCTAGTCCAGACTTAATACTGTCCTTGTCACAAGAAACATCATGATGATGAGGGTTCCTCATTAAATCATCCATTGTTACGACAAGCCTTTCAGTCACAGGCAAACTGTTCAGTGTTGAAATAGATTCCAGATCCGAACTACAATGATATGATAGTATAGATATCTATTAATATTAATGTCTATTAATTAATCCATTGTTTTTTAAATAACATAAGCCTGTTATTAAATGTGAATGTCTCTAATAATAATTCACCCATTTTATTTTAATTGTTCAAAAAATGCTTTAGTTGCAAAATACAATTTGCTATACTAAAAACATATCTTTCAACTGTTGCAAAAGCCAGTTAACATAATTGGGTTTGTATACAAGATTAAATCATTTTTTTTTAGCAGCAGAGAATAATCTTAAATCAGCACATTCCACACATTCTTTGCATTCTACTTAGACCTAAAACCCTCTTAACATTGAAAGTATGACTTACTCATCATAATTCCCCTTCTTCTCAATCTTTGATAGTTTCTTTAAGTTCCTTTCAGTGTCCAATAATCGTTTTCTAATGTCCTGAACATTTTGCATAAGCAATTCCTGCGGTTCATAGTCCTCCATGGTCACCAAAATGAATAATATTGTCTAATTGGACATCTATCAAATCATGAAATACCATTTTGGCAGGAAGCAAGGGGTATTGTTTATATTCAAATTAACCCATGCCTTACCAAAACATGACTGGGCTCGCATCGCTTATCACTTTTAATGCAAAATAAAATCAGAGCATATCGAATTTTGTCTACGTAGAGTAAATCAACTTCTGTTACTAAATGGCCATAAGCTTAAATAAGTTGCTGTCAAATATTTGTCATCTTGCACCATTTAGTAAATACTTTTTGTAAACAAAAATGTATTCTGCTAGCCGCCGCTTCTTTTCATTGGATGAAATTGGTAAATAGGATTTTGCTTATCGTCCCGCAACTATTTCGTATTTCTTTTAATGATCATAATGATGAATCTTTCCGAGAAAAAACGATAGGAACAACAAATAATTGGTTACTTTTAAATGCATGGAATTGATTTGTAATAACTATGTAGTTTTAGATATTTAGATTGCGATAGTAAAAAAAACCCCATCCATAGTAAGACAGCTCTAAACCTTCTACTTCCTTTTCCGGCTACAAGTGAGCCCCAAAACCGAAGCTATCGTTGGTAGTGAAGTTTCGGACTTCAATACTACCTCAAAATGGTCAGTTAGCACAAACTTTCTTGTTTTATTGGCTTCCTCATTAATTCCCCTAGCTTTTGTGTTGTTATAATAAATGTGAATGTGAAATATAAAAGCGGATGACATAAGATTGAACTAGGGATCGTTTGAATATGTGGAATGACACGTGAAAAAACATCATTTACTGGACAGTTCTCGGTGTAATTTATGAACGTTCAAAGCATAAAAGTCTTTTTATGGTCTCTCAATGGGGGGAACTCCTGTTTGAGACACATTTTTTTCAGTTGTCATTCGATGATATTCGGCCGTCAGTACCTGTTGGGTGGAAAAGTGATTGGGGGGGGGGGGGGGGGGGAGTGGTGGTGAACAATTAACTCTTTGAACGAGCCAAACCGGTTGTAGGACAAACTTTCTTTAGGACAGAACGTCCTGTTCAGTGGAAAGGGGAGGGGGGGGGGGACCTACTTGCATAAAAAGATTAATGGTGGAGTTTATCGTGAAATGATTCAATGCTATTTTAAGTATTTGCCCATGATGGGCAGTCATTGAAACTCTCATTGGATGACCGGCTTTATTCAAAGACCAGTTGCTCAAAACAATTTTGCTAGCTACACTGGTAGGCTAACTATATTGCCATTATTTTATATATTTTCTTATTAACAATTTTGTGTATTGGTTGTGCTCAAAAATGATGGTAATAATACATGTTAGACTACTGATGCAAGTGATGTCTATTTTACTGGCTGATGATGAGCACAATAATCACCTAAACAATTTTTTTCCATATATTATTTACAGAACTTAATATGTTATGTTCTTTTTTAGGGATTTGTTAAAGTTGTCAAGAACAAAGCTTATTTCAAGCGTTTTCAAGTCAAGTTCAGGAGGAGGAGAGGTAAAATATAATCAATTTAATAATGAGTTTTATATTTCTTCAAAAATGAAAATTAAGGGAAGAAAATTTTGTTCCATTTATTATTGTTAAAGATTGAATCATAAACTGACTGTTTCTTCAGGTGTGTTTGTATGCATTGCTATAAAGAAAATGCATTGATTTTTTTCAGAGGGCAAGACAGATTTTTTTGCAAGAAAACGCCTTGTTATTCAAGAGAAAAATAAGTACAACACTCCAAAGTATCGAATGATTGTTAGATTTACCAACAAAGACATCATTTGTCAGGTTTGTATAGGAACAACTTTACTTCAAGAAAATTAGTTTAATTTATATAGTATATATTATGCAATAAAATGAAATGAAATATTCCATCCTCTTATTAAAAACTCTTTATACATGCCCTCAAAAAACAAGGTAGTAATTAAGTAATGCATAAAAATGAGTTATTTAGTAAAATATTCATTGCAATGAATTTCTTTCAGTTCAGCCCAGTCTTTATTATAATATTCTACTAATGTTTTGGTTATTGTATGAGAAATCAAAATGGTAAAATCCACCTCTGTTTTCAGATAGCGTACGCTCGTATTGAGGGGGATATTATTATCTGTGCTGCTTATTCCCATGAGCTGCCTCGATACGGTGTCAAGGTCGGGCTTACTAACTATGCAGCTGCCTACTGTACTGGACTCCTGTTAGCCAGAAGAGTAAGTACATATGTTTAATACTGGTTGGAATGAATGAACACCTGTAGCAGACATCAATAAGGCTCTCAGGGTTTTGTTGTTATTTATTAAATGGAATCATTGGATATATTTGTAGTGTTGTGATGTTTTATTGACTGTCGATATAGTTTTCAAGATTTTAGTATCCTTTAACTTGCACTTATTTTTATGGTAATCAAACCCAATTATTGGTGCTGACAATATTAACAATCTTAATAATTTTAAAATATCTTGGAAAAATTCATTATGGATAAATAAAAATTAATTATTTTATGGCTAGGATACTTGTGCAATTTAATGCTGCAATGTTGCTTTGTTCCCCCAGCTTCTACAAAAACTGAAGTTGGATGACATCTATGAGGGACAGAAGGAAGTTGACGGAGAACAGTTCAATGTTGAGGATGTAGATGAAAAACCAGGTGCATTCAGGTGCTACTTGGACGTTGGTCTCGTGCGCACAACCACAGGTACTATAGTTAAAATTTGAAAACTTCTATTGCCTTATAATATGTTGTGCCAGTTGTAATGTCTGCCTAGGATACATTATTTTATGATTCCTTGTGTTTGTCTTAAAGGTGCTCGTGTGTTTGGAGCCATGAAAGGTGCTGCCGATGGTGGACTAGATATCCCACACAGGTTAATAGAGCTTTGTTATGGACAACATTTAAAATTTGAATAGGGTTGAACCAGACACCAAATCTTGGATACTTTTGGCATACTGTATTTTACATTGTTATAGGATGAATTAGATGAACCTGAAAATTTACATATAATTGATATGAAATTTCTAAGCAAAGGAATGACTGAACTGTATTATAGTATTTTAAATTTTTAAGTGAACTTAAAGATGACGGAATTCACAATGTTATATTAAGTATTGTATTAGTATTTAAAGAAAACACAATAGGAAATGCTAGTTTAATTAGGGCCTTGTCTGCGGGCGCCCTATAGTGATCGGTCTGTCTTTCCAACCAACTGTCCTTCTGAGATCGCTTGTCTATAGTTTGTCTTCTCTCCCCTGGCTCAATCTGGCTCATACTTCGCCCACAGAGTGCCTTTGAGTAAAGGGTGTTCAGTGACATTAAACCATGTTTCTTGGTCAGACTTATGAAAAATCCTTGTCTGAAGCATATCTTCTCTCCCTTTGCTTCAATCGGCTCATACTTCACGGTCAATGTGAAGGTCATAGCGGATCTCTTTATAACCAGTTTAAGACCGTAGACCGTAGATTATTTATTATACCCCCGCTCCGAAGGAGAGGGGGTATACTGTTTTACCCTTGTGTGTCTGTCTGTCTGTCTGTCCGTCCGTAACAAAAATTTCTGTCGCATTTATCTCAGCAACTATTTATCGCAGATGCTTGAAATTTTAACACAGTGTTTGTTTAGGCATGCCATATCGTGGGATATATTTTTGTACCAATTGGACGTCAACTTCCTGTTAAATGACGACTTTGCTTATTTTTTAACCAAAATTTTCAAACAAATTTTCGTCAAAGATTTCTCAGCAACTGTTTATCGCAGATGCTTGAAATTTTTACACAGTATTTGTATAGGCATGTCATGTTGTGGGATATATTTTTGTACCAATCAGACGTCAACTTCCTGTTAAATGACGACTTTGTTTATTTTTAGCAAACATTTTCAAACAAATTTCCGTCAAAGATTTCTCAGCAACTATTTATCGCAGATGCTTGAATTTTTTACACAGTATTTGTATAGGCATGCCATATAGTGGGATATATTTCTGTACCAATCGGGTGTCAACTTCCTGTTAAATGACGACTTTGTTTATTTTTTGCCAAAATTTTCAAACAAATTTCCGTCAAAGAATTCTCAGCAACTATTTATCGCAGATGCTTGAAATTTTAACACACTATTTGTTTAGGCATGCCATATTGTGGGATATATTTTTGTATCAATCGGACATCAACTTCCTGTTAAATGACGACTTTGCTTATTTTTTAACCAAAATTTTCAAACAAATTTCGTCAAAGATTTCTCAGCAGCTATTTATCGGAGATGCTTGAAATTTTTACACAGTGTTTGTTAAGGCATGCCATATTCTGGGATATATTTTTGTACCAATTGGACGTCATCTTTCTGTTAAATGACGACTTTGTTTATTTTAGCCAAAATTTTCAAACAAATTTTCCTCAAAGATTTCTCAGCAGCTATTTATCGCAGATGCTTGAAATTTTAATACACTATTTGTTTAGGCATGCCATATTGTGGGATATATTTCTGTACCAATCGGATGCCAGCTTTCTGTTAAATGTCGACTTTGCTTATTTTGCATATTCACATCAGAGCGGGGGTATCACTAGTGAGCATTGGCTCACAGATATCTTGTTTCCATTTGCTTAATCGTGCTCAGATTGAAGTAAAATGCCTGTATTATAAAAAGAGCATTCATTGATATATCAGATTTTCTGAGTGTAATGAATTGTTGTAATAATGAACAATTGCTTTCTTCCACAGTACCAAGAGATTCCCTGGTTATGACAGCGAGAATGGAGAATTCAGTGCTGAGGTCCACAGAAACCACATCTTTGGCCAACATGTTGCCAACTACATGAGGTCCCTTCAAGATGAGGACGAAGATGCATTCAAGAAGCAGTTCTCCCAATTCATCAAAAATAAAATAACAGCTGACAATGTATGTGTTGTGATGGCCATGCTTTATATAATAAGGGTCCAAATTTTTTATTTAATGTCTTGTGGCATCCAGTTAGCCTGTACTAATTAAAGTATTTTGTACTTATCTATCGGATGTTGATTTATTCTTTACAAAGAATAAGTTTTGTAGACTTGTACAGTGACAAAAACATTAAAATATATCATGATGTGAATTAATAAATAGCATATTTAAGTCCTTCTCATCATTTCAGTTGGAGGCCATGTACAAAAAATGCCATGCTGCTATTAGAGCTGACCCATCACCAAAAGCAAAGAAAGATAAGAAGGATGTCAAGGTCAAGAGGTAAGACGGTTGTTTTTCCATCTCATGGTTAGCTTACTTGTTGCTAACTTTACACCACTGGTTAGTGGGAGAATTCCCAACATTTATAAGCCATGTTTGTTAAATTTAGAGAATCAATTTCCCCAGTGATAAACCACAAAATTTTGCAAGAGACTTATAGAAGAGTTTTGTTGTAGAAAAAATCATAAATGTTACAGAATTGTACATCACAGTTGACAATCATATAAATATAGTAAAATTGAGAGTTTTGAGAATAAATAAAATATTTTGGACAAGTTTTTTTATCAAGTGCAGGAGTATGGCAATTATGAAATTTCTTTGGCCATAGTGCAGGATTTGGGAGGGATAGGGTTGGGTACTAATACTTACCTATTAAGCATATAATTTGCACCTACTGTGCTTTTATATCCAACACTTTATGTGTGTGTAATTTTGTTAACAGATGGAACCGGGCTAAGATCTCTATTAAACAGAGGAAGGACCGTGTTAAGCAGAAGAAGGTTGCCTATCTCAAACAGTTGGAGGCCGAGGATGATGAATAAGTGTATCACTATACAAATAAACTCTGCTTGCCCAGCTTTTTGTCTTTTATGTTTTCAGCTCACCTGATGCTTGGACACGTGGGTTCTCTCCGGGTACTCCGGCTTCTTCCCTCACCAATGACCCCCTCGTGCTAACATCCGTGCCAACGAGATATTAATACAAGTTGTAGAACTTGTTTATCAATCGCTGTAAAATATATGAAGTTCAGGTTTTCAGCTGACCTTAGCTGAAAGCTCAAGTGCCAGGGGTAGGGTGGGGCCTCAACTTGGGGGGGGGGGATCAATTTTTTTAAAGGGGTATATAGAGAATTTTTCTCAAAAACCAATTTAACAGAAAAGCTGTAAATTTTTGGAAGCATCCTTAGGTACTGTGTAGCTTCCAGTTTAAAAAGTAACATTGGGTGCATTGTGTTTGTTATCTATATACAAATGTTGACTTCCTTTGATAATTCATCAGTTAAGGAGTTTTCCCCACTCCTGTTGCCACATGCTTTAAAAATAAACAAAAAACAACAATGAAATTCTTTCATAAAATCTATTAAGTAAAAAATTCTTATACAGAAGTTGCATAACATTCGTAATTGAGTACATTCAAAATTTAAAATCAGCACAAACAAAATAAATAACATGTTAATGAAGGCATTAGGGCTGGGACGATTCTGAACTAAGCCGATTCGGTACATATCATGATGCATGAGATGCGATACAATATATATCACGATACATTGCAACTAAATAAAAACATGAATTAGGGTTAAAAATTTATTCAATCTGATGATGTATTATAATTACCGCATGTCCAATGTTATTTTGATATATTTAAAATGAGCGTTGCACAATTTACAAATTACTCAAGTCTCATATACACTACTTTTTCATAAACAAGTAATCCAAAAGTTGTCCACACTCCAGATTTAGCTTCCTAACAGTTTTGACAACTTAACGAGGTTTTCCGCCAACTTTGTACTTTCATATTAGGCGCGCAGACTAAAAATAGCCGATATATGAAGCTCGGATATTTTTGGAAAATAAAAAAAAGTTCGCTTAGGTATCGTTGTATTAATGGTAAATGTATCGATCCAAATATCGTCAAAATAAATACCGTGATGCACTGGTGCATCGTCCCATCCCTAGAAGGCATTGGAAATCAAAATTGAATATATAATAAAAAATTGTTGATCATAACAATGTTGAAGGATAAAGATTTTCAATGTAGCACTAGCAAGCATGAAATATTTATCATGTTAGGCCAAACCAATATTATTTCTTGTTCGTCGGAACCCGTGCGCTCGTATTTAAATAAAACTATACAAATAATATTATTTTTAATTTCCCGCATCCAGAAAATTCTGCACCATTTTCTGTTCTATTATTGCTCTACTTTTCGCATTTTAGATAGTTTTAATTTATAGATCAGGAACAAGAAGAAAAAATATAACCGTGCGCACTAATTTTCATATGTACCGCCTAAAAATTTTGGCTCACCCGCTCATATCTTTTTTCACTGGATGTCCGACGAACAAGGAATTATTTTGGTGTGGCCTAATATTATTTAATCTAAATGTCAACAATAAAGTCATATGTTTAGTGGTAAACATTGTACCAATAAATTTCATGTTCAATTTTTGGGGGGTAAAAATCAACTGTTCACGGATTAGTCAGATAATGTTGCCTGTTGACAGAGTTGTTATGATCTATGTCCCTGGAAGGTAGGTGTGATTTGATCATGCAAAAGAAACCTTACATTTTTGAAACATTTGTTAATTTAATCAGATTCAACAAATATAATATTTACCGTATACAGGTACAAAAAAAAGGTCTACAATAAAAAGCATATTTATAAACGTTCATATAATTTGTTTCGTACATAATATACTGTGTATATGTTTAAGAGGAAAAGAAGCAGCTTGCAAAATGCTATATAATTTCTTGACTGCTATAAATATAAAGCATGTTTACAGAACATGTACACTGTATCCTAGAAATTATCTATCGTCATAAAAATTTTATTCCCTTCAATGTAAACCCGCGTTCAAAATTTTAAACTTGCTAAAAAAAAATGTCAGTCAAGTCCTTTTTTTTTCACTATCAGATCCCTGAAAACCTTCTGTACAGTAACGTATCCTTTGCTTTCCGTGTACGTTTGAAGGAAATTAGAACCACCTTTGACGTGCTGGTATTCCACATTTAGCATGCTAATATCCACTTTGTCAAATGGAACAGTTTCTAGAATTGAAACCTCTGCTCCTTCAACATCCAAACTAAACACATCTATGTGCTTGATGTTTAGGGCCAAGAGAATGGAATAGAATGGGAAGCACTGGACATCAACTGTTTTGCTGCCTCCTGGGTTTTGTTCCATTAAGTGCCCAATTGCCCAATCTTCTTTGAACTTCAACTACGATTTAAATTAAAGCATATGATAGGTGAAATAATAAAAATCTCATACATGTGAAGTCTTCCTTAAAAACAAGATTTAACATTTTGTTCATGTTTGCCAGTATGTAAACAATGTGTCAGTTCACCTCATTATATAGGTATAAAATTGAGGAAGTACAGTATGTGTGCATAAATTATGTACACATAATTATACTATGGTATCAAAAGCATTAATGTGATGAATGCTCAGATTTAATGACTACAGAGAGAGTTTGGTGTGTGTGTGTGTGTGTATGTATAGAAAAATAATACCCCCAACTGTATTGGCTTTTTCTAATTAAGGTCTTCCGTTTCCAACGGAAGACCTTATTGTTATTGCTTTGTTTCTTCTTCCCTATTATTATTATTTTTTTTCTTACAAATTTTGTGCACGCCAGTTCTCAGCAACGGCTCATTAAATTTTAATGAAACTTTCAGATCTGATAGGTATTGATATGAACCTTGTTGCAAATTTTTTTCATTGATGACGTCACTTCCGTTTTTGAAATATCGTCGATTTTATGATTTTTATAGGGGTATTTTGTCGGTGGAACTCCTCTTTAACTATTGCAGATATAAAGTTAAAATTTTCAGGGTTGGTAGACAAAAGACTGAAGTTGTGCATGAAGGTCTTAAATCATTTTTATCTCGAAAAGCGCCGACGCTCGCCTGGACCCGAAAATTGAGATTAAAAAAACGTCGTGAATTTTCGTGCTTTTCTTTCTGTATCTCTTTTGTGGAAAATATTTTATTAACACATGTAATGTAAAAAAGGTTTATATTTACAAGACCTTTCAGCTGATATCAGGAAAAAGGGGCTGGCCCCTCAAATTAGGGACCTAGAAGACTCTAAAGTCTTTTACCCATAGCGCTTCACTGAGGGATATTTTGAAATAGATTATAGAAGCAAATATGTTTATCTTACAGTTATGAAGCCCAGCAGCATAACGATTTTCTCTTATGTTACGTAATTAAGGGTTTTTAGGGGTCAAAAGTCCAAAACTTTGATCACCTATATTTCAAAAAGGAAAAATATTTTGAAATGCAGTATAAAAGAAAAGATGCTCAAATTGATGTACTTAACAACATGAAACCTTAAACTTTTGGCTCAGTGGCCCCAATAAGGAGATAAGGGACCGGCCCCTAAAACATTCTTTCTCAGATATCTCAAGAACGGTAACGAATTTCTAAACACTTGTTGAACAAAATGTCATTATAATCAAACGACCTTTCATTTGATACCAAGAAAACGGGGCTGGCCCCTAATATTAGGGACCTAGAGGGCTCTAAAGTCTTTTTGCTATAGCTCTTTACCGAGGGATATTTTGTAATAGATTATAGAAGCAAATATGTTTATCTTACAGTTATGAAGCCCAGCAGTATAACGATTTTCTCTTATGTTACGTAATTAGGGGTTTTTAGGGGTCACACGTCCGAAACTTTGATCACCTATATCTCAAAAAGGAAAAATATTTTGAAATGCAGTATAAAGAAAAGATGCTCAAAATGATGTACTTAACAACATGAAACCTAAAAAATTTGGTTCAGCGGCTCCAATAAGGAGATAAGGGACCAGCCCCTAAAACATTCTTTCTCAGATATCTCAAGAACGGTAACGAATTTCTGAACACTTGTTGAACAAAATGTCTTTATAATCAAATGACCTTTCATTTGATACCAAGAAAAAGGGGCTGGTCCTTAATATTAGGGACCTAGAGGGCTCTAAATTCTTTTTCCAATAGTTCTTTACCGAGGGATATTTCGGAATAGATTACGGAAGCAAATACGTTTATCTAACAGTTATGTAGCTTAACATTATAATGATTTTCTCATGTGTTCCGTAATTAGGGATTTTTAAGGGGTCAAAAGTCCAAAACTTTGCTCACCTATATCTCAAAAAGGAAAAATATTTTGAAATGCAGTATAAAGAAAATATGCTCGAAATGATGTACTTAACAACATGCAACCTTAAAAGTTTGGTTCAGTGGCCCCAATATGGAGATAAGGTCCGGCCCCTAAAATATTTTTTTATAAGATATCTCAAGAATTTCTGAACACTTGTTGATCAAAGCTCTTACACCTGAAACAAAATAGTATCTGGCCCTTAAAATGTAGACCCTCTTTTCCTGTTTTAAATCAAGTTTAGCTGTTAAATAGCAAAATCAAGATCGAACATAAATCTAAAGTTCTAAAATCAGACGGAAGACCTCCTCGTTGCTCGCAACGAGATCGTGTCTAGTTTCAAGTTATAATTTAAAGATAAGTAATCAGTTTCTAGTGTTGTCACTTCTTTGTTTTGAATATGGCATTTTCTATTCAACAACCTGGAAGAGCCATGTTTACTAAAATAATTGAGAGCACTGCATTTAACTTGGTTACTACTCAAAAACTAATGTTCAAATTTTTGCTGACCATTTGAAATGCCAATATATAAGACATTAACACTGGAGATATACATTTTGAAAATTTTCAGCTTCAACATATATATTAAAGAAATACAAAGAAAGAAGTACCGGTACATGTATTAGCAAAGTAAGCCGGAGCAATTTTCATAGATTTCAATTTTTTTTCCAAAAAAAGAAGCTAATGTCAATTCAAAGTTAAATATTGATAATGATCAACATGAACAAATTGGATAAAATCTGATTCCTGTTGCAACACATCAAAACAACTCAAGAATTTTTAATCATATTTACCACAGCAGGATGGTTATAAGGACTTAAACAAGCATTGATATAAAAGGCCCTTCTGTTGGTTTTTAAGAGTTGTTGGTAGTTTTTTCTATTTGGCTCAATCAAAAGTCCTGTCCAATTCCTCTTTAATTCAAGGTAAAGAGTGTTTGATTGGAATTCCCCATCACATGCTCCACACTCCACATAAAATCCACCTTCCTATTGTTAAAAGCAGACATTTACATTTCATCCAGCAATTCAATTTAAAAAATATTGTGCATAAATATAACAGTCATCTGTAAAGTTTGATAAATATTCAATCATAGGTTGCGCTGTTTGGAAAAGTAACCAATTATCAAGTTTCATTAAAAATTGTGTAAAAATTCTTTTTATCTTTCTACAAATCCACTGACCTTATTCCTAGTACAGAGTCAATTGTTTTAAATAAGTCACAAATGAAGTCTAACTTTATGAAAATCTAAATGTGTCGTAACGCCACAAATGCCCCCGCAGGCAGCCAAAATTTAAAATGCAAACATTTGTTTGATTTCATCAGATTTCAGAATATATCCCTGAAAATTACTTAACTTTCTTATGTTCAACTAAACTAGAAATGTCAGACATGAAGAGGTTGATTTTGATAAAAAGTAGTGTAATGGCGCACTCGCAGTGAGGGCAAATAGACATGAAAATATGTGAGTGACAGATATGAAATATATTCTTGTCAAGATAATGATTGGAAAGTGTATGATCCATTTCATGGTGGGGGCATAAAAAAATAAATGAACCAGAACCAAAGAACTATATATGATATTAGTCAAATTTGGCACCCATAATACCCTAATTTTAAAGTGATTCAGGTACATTAATTTGTTGTGTTATTTTATAAAAGAGTTGACATAAAATATGTTTTTCACCTATTTATTTGATTTATATGCACTCACTGGCAGTATATGACGTCAGAAGTGACGCTATTTTTATAATTCAATCAAAATCAGTCAAAAATTGACATTTTTCTTATCTTTTTTCGAATCGGAAATATAGAGCGACTCTTTGAACAAGAATGAATTTTTTGTCACTTATAAGTACTGGAAAGATATATACATCTTTGGTGAAAATATTTTGTTTGTTCAAGCAGTCGCTCAATGTTTCCTTGAAGAAAAATTGCTTCAAAACAAGCCGTTTTATGATAAAAATGTGAAGATGGCGGGAAAAGGTAAACTTTATGATGTCATATTTTTAAATTGTCAAAATCAAAATGAAAATTATGAAAAAAAATTCAAATGATATTGTTCAAATAATAAACAAAGAATTATATAGTAATTATATAGTAAAATGACAATGTTCATTTAAGGGGGCCTTTTTAGGCTCAAACCATATATACCCGGTGGTCCTTTGAACTTGATTTGTATTTTCTAGTAAATAAGCTACTTGTGAAATATCAGCTTTATATATGCGTCCCTTCAAAAGTTAGAGAGCAGAAACTGAGAATTTCTGATTTTTTTTCAAAGTTCAAGAGGCATAACTCTGCCAAAAACCATTAGACCAAAACCAAATTCAAACTCAACCTATATATTCATATAAACATCAAATTTGAATTGAATATGCGCAAAGGTTGAGATAATGATCAGAAAGTGAATTTTTTATTTTTTCTACGTTCAAGAGGCATAACTCTGTAAAAAATCATTGGAGCTGAACCAAATTCAAACTCAACCTTTACATTTATATAACACATCCATGTATCAAATTTGAGACGAATGTGTGCAAAGATTGTTGAGATAATGATTGGAAAGTGAATGATGACAGAATGACAGAATAACTGAACAGGATAACACCATATGTGCCACAGCCATTTCATGGTGTGCATGGCATAAAAAACTTGCCAAAGGTCCATCACCACATTTATGGTTCAAGATGAACCTTAACTTTATTTTGTTGATAATATAACCTTCAATTTTTGTCAATCATAATGTCAAGAAAACTCAAGTAGCAAAGGAGCAGAGCTTTGCTAAATTTATAAACATTAATTTGTAGTACAATTTTAATTTACAAATATCAGTACCTCTGATTTCAGTGAGACATAAAATTTCCTGTGTCAAGTTGTTAATGAACAACTTCAAGTAAAATGGATATATAAATTGGAACCCTCTCAGAAATTGGAGATAAAAATAAAAGCCGGTTTAACATACGAGTACCAGGTAACAATGAATTTTATATCTATTTTGTTCTTTCTGCTTCTACTTCATTACAACTATTGAAGTCTCCTTGAGTGAACCTTACCTTATTCTTCAGTGTGTTGTCAATAATGACCGACTGCCCATGGGTGGAGTAATCGGTCTTTTTATTTTTAAATTTGTATGGTCCAGTGGGAGGAGACCTGATCCAGAATCTGCGTATTAGTTCCACAAGGTACGGATCATCTGCTTGTGTTCCATTGTGGCTAATTCTGGCTGTTTCTTTCCGGTAATCAACAGGTGTTTGGAATGTCTGTTTTTCATTGATATAAGTCTGGTTGCCGTTGTTCAATGGAATGTTTGGTCTAAGACAATCTTGAGAGTTTTCTCTAAGCATGGGGATATTTGTATCCCTTGGTAAGATTTCTACTTTGTATGATGTGAAGAAAAATAAGGTAGAAATGAGGATGGATAAAATAATGATGATCCATACGTGTCTGTATCTGGGAGATCGCTCTGAAGAGAAATGATGAAGAAAACGTGTGTGATCGATCATGTAACATACCGGTAATCTCAACACTGTAGCCAATGCAAAGTATAGCTTATACATGTGTATAAAACCTTTATCATTATTGCAAAATTATCACCAGTACTTATTACTACTGTATATATATATATATTATTTTGAACAATAAAATGCTTTCTTTGGGGATTCATTCGGGAAATGAAGGTAGCGACATTGCAGAAAAAATACATCACCAATGATAGCCGGTCATGTAAATTTTTTTCTGCAATGATCACTATATTCCTTCACAACCCACGTGAATCATCAAAGAAAGCATTTTATAGTTTATATTAACATCTTTCTTTTAACTAATTAATATATTAATTATGAAAAGTTAGTAAAATTTACTAAATTACTGTTAATGTACAAAAGTGTGTTAGCTAAAGAAGAAACATCCAAATTGTCTCCTGTGAGACTTCGGGTCTGACATCATCATGATTATTTCACGCAGTTTATGATTTTTCTCAGGTCGCTGCAGGCTTCGACCAATCAATAAACAGGGCATGTCAATTTCAGTCCTGTCAGTTTTAGTCTCTGCACTGACTTCGACCAATCGATAAAAGGGGCATGTAGATTTCAGTTTGGCTGTTACTATAGAGCTATCAATAATTAATTTTAGATTAATAGAGGAAATAATATTTGGTAGATGAAAAATATATATAATAATAAAGACAGCAAACTGCCATGAAAAATCAAACCATTTCATATCTACATAAATATGTAGAATCACAACCACTGATTATAAAAATCATAATTAAGATTCAAAGAAATGAATTCTTGATAAATACATACCCATTTTTGTGAAATTGTTATTCAGAACTGGTGATTGATTTTTACCACAAAAGGAGCTTCTGAAATTCAATGATAACTTAATATGAATAATCAAATATATAGTTACATATACATCATTAAATTCAACAGTATGTTAATTTGTTACAAACTTAAATAAAAACAAGAATAGAATTCCTGGGTCCCCCACCGGTCAAGCAGTATACTAGTATCGAGTCAATCGACCAATGATGATTTCGGAACTTGACCAAGGTATTAGTGGTATAAACATTTGGTATAAATTTAATGAAAATCTGTCAAAATTTGTAGGCATGAGAGCGCTTACAAGGTCAATTTTTGGATAAAACGGAGTCATTATTGTGGTCAAAGTCCCATAACTCCAACAAAAAGTATCAACCAATGCTGATTTTCGAACTTGACCAAGGTAATAGTGGTATAAACATTTGGTATAAATTTATTGAAAATCGGTCAAAATTTGTAAGCATGAGAGCGCTTACAAAAAAGTGTGACGTACGGACGCACTGACACACGCCCGGCATTTCTATGTCTCCGCTCCGCGTTGCGGTGGGGGACAATTAATATCGATATAATTTTTATGGCTATATTTGTAGATTAGATGGTAGAAAATAAAATCATTGGAATAGTATTACATTGCTGTGCTCTTTTTTATGATATTCTACTGCATACATAGTTATAATGCTGGAAATCTTATACATGTATGAAATTTTTCATCTGAATTGTCATTTTATAGCTATTATATTGCAATTCTTATAACATTTGACATGCTCTGTTGACAACAGTACAAAAACTTTAATGTTTGATAACTAGATCTGCAACAGACAAGTGATACTTAAATCAAGGAGTCAAATTTAACATGTTATTAATTGCTTTAAAGCCTCATGTTTCATTTGTTTATGCAAAGTGAGATTCATAATGCATGTCAAAGAATTAATGTTGCATGGAGATTGAGTGCAACAATGAGTGAAAAAAGTTATATTTTTGCACTGATTTACATATATATGTAAGGATCAAATAGCATTTAATGTGATATGTTTTCATTAATTATTATATAAATATCCATTTGCATCAGACATGTTTTTTTTATTGCTAGTAAAAAATTTTACTTAAGTCTCTAATGAGAAATGTTGGTGCATATTTCTTAATTCTATGAGCATCTGAAGGTTCAACTCATTTAGGATAAAATCTACAAATATGAAAATTTGCATTAAATGAATTTAAAAATAATAATATCTTACCTGTTTAAATTTGAATACAATACTAATGTAATTGATCAATTTTTGCCCTATACCATTATTCACTTCAATGTGCATTGTTACATCTCCTTTATCAAATGTAAAGTTATAAACGAAAAGTTAATGTAACAAATTAATATGCACTGGCAAGAAATGCATGGTACTTACGATCAAGATCTAGTAAATGATTCCAAGGTGCCTTTTTCGTGCTAGAACCATTATGACATCATAATTGATTTATTAAATCCTTTTTCTGCAATTTATGGTTTTAAAGGAATTACGCAGAAAATGGAATGGATTCTTCAAACTCTACTGGCGTACGGCCAGTTCTCATCGAGTACCATTTCTCGCCAGTATACATTGGGACATCATTTTTCGTATATATTGATTTTATGTGTTGATAAAATGACGTCACAATGTACTGGTGAGAAATGGTACTTGGCGAGAACTGGTCACACGCCAGCAGGGTTGTCTCTAAGACCCGGGAGGCGGGGAATTCCCCCGCCTATAATGTCTTAATTACCCGGCTATTATTGCATTTCAGACACAATGTAGCTATCAGGAAGACCCCCAAACCCCCTGCTACTTTTTCATTTCCTTCTACTTCAATTCTTAGAGACAACCCTGCACGCCAGTATATTAAATCATGGGAAAAATAATCCCCAATTCCTATTATCAATTTGACTGCATTTTAAAGGGGACTGGTCAAGGGTATTTATATAATGCTGTTTTTGTAGAGACTGTTGGCATGCTGGATATATTTCATATTTTTTTTAAAAATGGACAAAGTTTTGAGATTTGTTACTTATTTTCTTCATTATACATACAAATTGACAGTTAAAAACAAAATTTTTCATTGTGTTTTCAAAAAAATTAAGCCCTGGCCTGGTTCACCCTTTCAAACGAAGCTATTGTCGATCATTGAAAGAATTTATATCCTGAATTTTATAAATCTCTAGGCACAAAATATTGGGTCAAATTGAATTTGAATACTGTAATCATGATAATATGGCTAATTATTTATCTTGAATGCATGCAAGTTGGCAATGTTACTCTAAAATGTGGACCAGTTTGGGTAAAATTAATTGCAAACATTTTATTTTCAGTTGGCTTGGGGACAAGTAATTAAACAAAGAGGTGAATTCTCGGTCATCCTTGGACAACTGCTAATCATACATATATATGAATTTATTTATTATTATTTTTTTTTTTGGTATAGCATTTACGTTTTCAAAATGTCACAGCACATTTTGCACACAGCTATCAGGCTATAATGGTCATGAAAACTCGTTATTTTACCTGGACTGGCCAGTTCACTTTGCCACAAAGGTCATTGAAGCTATAAAAAAAACCCCACAAAACGTTAGATATCCGTGGACTTCTAACATGCATAGGTCTTTTACAATCAATGAATCGGTGAATCACAATGTGAGCGTACCTGCTAATTTTTCTTCGTATCCTACGTCATCATTGGTAAATGCCCGTATTACGGGTATACAATATTTTTTAAGTAACTCGCCCTCAGTTCAGCTCGCAATAAATTCGTATTGCAAGAAACAAGTTGATAATCTGGAAATAATTTTCTATTTTTTTTTACAAATGTATGAAAATGAAAAGTTGTTTTACGAACATGATTACCTTAAACAGTTAATTAAGGTATCCAATCCATGGACTTCCCTATAAAAATCTTTTAAAATTCATTTAATGGTTGCAACGTGCTTTCTGATTGGCTAAAAGAATTTTAAATCGTATAAATAGATCTACTATATAAGTAATGATTTATCCCGGGTTGTATTTTATGGGGTGCCGTTTTAATATTTTTGAGGTATTTTCTGATATCAGAAAATGATTTTTAGATATCAAGAATTCGAATTTCTGATATCAAGAATTCGAATTACTGATATCATTTTCTGATATCAGAAAATATCTAAAAAATATCAAAACGGCATCCCATAGAATACAACCTGGAGTAAATCATAACCTTGAAAATACGATCCATTTCTTTTATATCAAAAAATCGATTTTGTGATATCAAAAATCATTTTATGATATCTGAGATTCGATTTTTTTTGATATCCGAAAATGATTTTTTGATATCAGATATTGAAACTGATTTTTTGATATCAAGAAATGCATTTTCTGATATCAGAAATTCAAATAAAATGGCGAATAAATTTCACATATTTATTGAATACTCCCTTGACTTGAAATTAAATTGCTGAACTACAGAGTCCGATTTGCATTTTTATATTTGTTGTTTTTTTATTTGAATATTTATTCAATGTAAAAATTTATTAAGTGTTTTTGACTATGTAACTAATATCAACCAATTCTGGTCTAATGTATTGAAAGCGCTAACTGTATGATTCCTTTATAAGTTTATATCATGCGACGCCATCATTTCTAATGAATTTCATTTAATATTCACAGCAAATCGCAAAGAAAGCCGTGGTAATCATTGTATATGTGGACAAACTTGCCAAAATGAAATCAGGTTTAAAATTTTGCATACATTATTATTCTTAACAGGCATCTACAGGTTAAAAACACAATTTCTTAAAAATTAAAAATGTTGCATCACAGGGAGCATTCATTAAGTTGATAGTAATTTTATATACCGTAGGTCTTATTATCTGATATCATAAAATACAAATTATTTTTTAATATCAAAAAATTATTTTCTAATATCAAGAATTCGATTTTTTTCTATAAAAAATCAACTTTAATTATTGCTATCAAAAAATCAATTTTGTGATATCAGAAAATCATTTTTTGATATCAAGAATTCGAATTTGTGCAAAAATAAAATTTTCTGATTACACAAAATAGATTTTTTGAAATCAAGAATTATTTTCTGATATCAATAATTCGAATTATTGATATCAAATATTTATTTTTTGATATCAGAAAATACCTCAAAAAAATTAAGGTAAGGTTTGCGGCTTGCATTTTTTAGAGGTTGTACCAAAGTTACATACCATTTTGTTCACTATACTAAAGTCTTTTTTATCATGAAATTCAAATGAATTTTTCCCGTCCCGTTTTATAACTACAAAAGGTCAAAGTCCATGATTTCCAATTTTCATTTTGATGAAATGTAAACAATTTCGTGAAAATATGTACATTTTATATGTGACTATTATGGGGGTTATTTATGCTTAAAATGTTCGAAAATAATATCACTATTAATATCATGATTCACTTTTATTGATTTCTGATGAACTAGCTAAAAATAGAATAAAATGCAACAAAAGTCTTAATTTTGGACTACTATTATGTAAACGAAAACATCTTATTTAAAACCTTTCCAAGTCCACCGATTTCAAGAAAAACGTATCTTAGAATATGTGTAATCTGATGTTTCTAAAACACTATTCAAAACCATATGATGCGGATTTCGTTTTCGTGGAAATTGATAAAATGCTTGTGTCCGCTTACTTTTTCAGTGAAACTAAAAAACCCCGCGAAATAAAAAAAACCCTGAAATCAATTATGACGTCATATAAATTTTGACGTCATAACTGAAATAAAGGGTAGTTGGTGTTACGTCACAATAAAAATGTGTGAGTTATCTCCCTGTAACCGCAAACCTTACCTTAAAACTGCGCCTCATAGTATTCCATACACCATGAGACGTGCGGCCGCCTCAGGGTGTATGGAATAGGGTGTATGGAATACAACTCGTGGTAGATCCCCGTGCTGCGGCCTCGGGGTGTATGGAATACAACCCGGGATGATATTAGTTACATAGTCATGTATAGTGACCGGGTACGGAATGATACTTCATACCTGGCAAGGCGAATTAAACAATGAAAATCAAGCGGTTTATAACAAAGTTAGAAGTTTCAATTTGAGTACAAAACCTAACGTCACAATACTCTAAGAATGACGTCATAATGCTCAAGGGTAGATATATTTCGTACTGACTGTGTATGGAATATGTACACGGTCAGCGAGAGACTGCTGTTACCTAATGATATCTTTACAATTTAGCAGCAGGTAAGATATTATTCGTTACATTGTTTGTAGTTGACCTAATATTCCAAATGTTTACTGACCATGTATAACCATATTAGGTCAACAGCATATTTAAAAAGTTCACCGGGATATGAAGTTGGTTGGTCAGGTGATCAAATCCTGTAAAGCCCGAAGGGCTTCTCAGTAGATTTAAATTATTACTTATATTTACGTTTGAAAAAGACAAATCGTTCAGAAATGTTAAAATTACTGAGATTTTAGGGTAAGGTATGCGGTTTGCATTTTTAAGGAGTTGTACCAAAGTTACATACCATTTGATCACTACACTAAAGTCTTTTTTTATCATGAAATTCAAATGATTTTGCCCGTCCCGTTTTATAATTGCAAAAGGTCAAAGTTCACGATTTCCAATTTTCATGTTTATGAATTGTATAAAAACAATTTCGTGAAAATATGTAAATTTTATATGTGACTATTATAGGGTTTATATATGCTTTAAATGTTCGAAAATAATGTCGCTATATATCATGATTCATTTTTATTTATTACAAATGAACTATCTAAAAAAAGAATAAAATGCAACAAAAGTCTTAATTTAATTTGGACTATTACTAGTATTATGTAAACGAAAACAGTTACATTTTATTTAAAACCTTTCCAAGTCCACCGATTTCAAGAAACCTGTAACTTAATTAGATTATGTGTATTCTGATGTTTCTAAACATTCAAAACTATATCATTGCAGTATTTTGTTTTTGTGGAAATTGATAAAATGCTTCTGCCCTGTTATTCTTTCATTGAAACTACAAAACCCGCGAAATAAAAAAATGAAATCAATTATGACGTCGTATTAATTTTGGCGTCATAGCTGAAATAAAAGGTAGTTAATGTTACGCCACAATGAAAATGTGTGACGTCATGAAAAAGTTAATTTAAATATAAACAACAATTTAAAAAGTTCACTCATATATATTTACATTTCACGAATATTTTGCATGTAAAGCTACTGCAGATATAGCACCATAACACAGACAGGGTACTCAAAGCTTAAATGACGAGTTTTAATTGTGACGTCACAAACATTGAACGCTGATAAATACAACGTCACAAGCGAAAATCAAAGATCACGCTTATGGCTGTTACAGTGGCTCTTCCATTAATTTAAACTTACCCATAGGATAATACAGTAATTTTGAGGTATAATTCGCATTTGCGTACAAGGCAAGAAGGTAAAAAAATGTAAATATAAGCATTAAATCCCTATTTTTTGAAAGATATAGTCTCATAACTGCAACGGTTTGTGCAAACAAATTTTCATAACGCGCTAACGCGCGTTATTCAATTTGTATGCACAAACCGTTGCAGTTATGAGACTATATCTTTCAAAAAATAAGGATTCAATACTTAAATTTATCTCATACGTGTGGTGTATATTACCCGTGTTATAAACCTTTGCTATATCAAATACTTCCGGTCGAAACTACTTTTGACACAGCCCCTCGCTTCAACGCTTCAGTGACCTATTTTCGAAGATTTGCTATACTCTGTCCCAAGATATTTTGGATTCACGTTTGGTTTAATTGTTTGATATTTATGAATACCTCAGGATCCAAACGATGTTCATTCAAAAGTATGAAAAATTTCCAAGATTTCTCAGTCAAAACGCCCCTGTTAGCTTATCAGGTTTTAATACAATGCTAAAAAATGTGATGTCTACGGAGATTTTGCATTGCAGCAAGCCCGGATGATAACGTTGAAATATTGCGCGATGTATTCCGAGTGTATTCCGAATGGAGAAAAGATGTACTGACATTCCCCATTATAAATCTCCGTAAGGAATCTGTTTTCGTTCCTGTGAATTTTTCCGAGTGAAAGATGATAATGTGTCAATGAAATTATCTTGGAAAATATCCCTTTCAACTATTTCAATTGCACTTCTTTCACAGGTAAGTGTAATTTTATTAAAAATCGTCCAAACGTGAATCCAAAATATCTTGGGACAGAGTATAGTACTTTCAACATAACTATATCTACTACAAAAATTAATATAAAATTGGATTTGTCAAAGATTTAAATTACAAATATGAAGGAAAACACATAACTGCGTAGAACAGGCGTCGGAACCGGGGGGCTATTGTGAGTGGGGGGGGGGGGGGGGGGGTTAGCCCACCCCCCCCCCACCTTTTTTGCAAAGTTATTCATAACCGTAACCACAAGACCCTTTTTTCTTGTTTGTCAAGATTTTTGATAAATTTAGCCCACTTCCAACTTTCAATTTGCTTTGTGAAGTTTATAAAACTACAAATTACGTTAACTATCATCAAGGAGTTCATCCTGACGACGCGATGAAAACAGAGCGCTCTGGTTGTGTTTATTACAAGAACTTACCGATATAATGTTTCATTAGACTTTTATTCCACCACCACGCGCATTGATGAAGTTTTCCGGTCAATTTTTTCTTTGATACGTCGATCAATAGAAAAATTATTATCTTCATTTCTTAAATCATTTAATATTTATTCATTTGATGAGATATCGGCGCTTCTGATTGGTCGAAAAATTTCTTTGATACCTGCATCAATAAAATTTTTGCCGGATCTACTTTTCTCAACTGTTCTGATCTAACACTATTTATAGAACGGGAATTTCCAAGATAAACACTGTCAAGAAAATGTAAAGTTGTGTCTGTTTTATTGTCAGCAAACAAAATGCAACCTTGTGAATATAAAAAATTGAAAGTTTAACCTTCAAAAATAAACAAAACACATTTTTTGATTCACGAAATAGAAAATTAAGCGTCTTCTCACGATTTCGTCTGCTTGAGATCAGTCAACATTTACAGCGAGGCTGGCTGTTCCTTTTCCAGGAATATTATAACGAACATATAGGCCTATACACTTTCACGGTAACACTGCTGTTCAAATTTGGTAACGATAATCTTAAAATTTACACACGTACATGATCGGTCATCAGAATAAGCGTCGTAAAGAACAGCTATGAGTGATGCATCAACTCCTTCTGCGCATTCCAAGCGGCTGATAAACCATTTTAGTACATCACTGGCTAGCTAGTTACCACAACGTTTACAAAAGTCGCTTATACATACTATTCTCTGTCGACATATCAGCTATTTTCATCCACGATCGCCTTTCCTTGGATGGTTATGTCCAGTTGCATATTCCAGCGATCTCGCATGAAATCTAGTTTTATTACGAGTTTTTCTGCACAGTGAATAATATCACAAGCTATCGCATGTAATTTCCCTTCGTTTTCAATTCAGCCGGTTCAGATTTTAACTCACTATTTGTGTTTAATCCTTTAATTCAGCTCAATAGCTCTGCATCAGCTGAGGCGCATCCATTTTGAATATTGTTGCTGTTGTTGTTTTGTATTCATACGCGCCGCTTCATTTACATTATTTACATTTTTGATCAATGACGCATCACATTTTTTTATTTGAAAATGTTTTATTAAATGATAAGAAATGAAGATAATAATTTTTCTATTGATCGACGTATCAAAGAAAAAATTGACCGGAAAACTTTTTCATCAATGCGCTACGCGCATTGATGAAGTTTTCCGGTCAATTTTTTCTTTGATACGTCGATCAATAGAAAAAATATTATTGCGTGGACCCTGAGGTCCACGCAGAAAATTGAAAATTTTATAAGTGCGCTTTAGCGCACGCAATGAAATTATAATTTTATGAGTAAACTGAAGTAAGGTATAATGATGTATACTTCCGCGTTTCCTCGATTCGCAAGCCCTTTAAAGTTATCGGGATCGAGATCCAAATATTATTAAAACTTCCTTCTGACGATGGCGAGCGATCAAAGACTGACTTCTGCTAGCAGATAAATAAATACGCAATTTGTTATCAAAATCAAAACGACTTTATTCCATCTATAAAACATATAAGATGCAAGGTAATATTTTTGTGGAATGTCACTATCTGGTTGAAGTTATAAACAAAATTTTGAAAAATAATAATATCAGCTGATAAGTTGAGTCATATAATGTCTGTCTGTCCTGCATGGGCACCAGCAGACCTTCAGCTGTTATAATCCATCTTCATCTGGTACAGCATTTAAGTCTTGTCTCTGAAAACAGAAACGACTATAAATCACAAACGACTACATATGCATTCTTTGTTTTTGTTTTGTTTTGTTTGTTTGTTTGTTTTTTTTTTTTTATTGTTTGTTTGTTTTGTTTGTTTTTTGTTTTTTGTTTGTTTTTTTTTTTTTTTTTTTTTATTTTATATATACTGTGGTAAACTATGCATTGCATGTTATAAACTGATAATTCAAGTAAACTGATTTGGGAAGATGGGCTGGGTGGGAATGTTATACCTTACTTCAGTTTACTCATAAAATTATAATTTCATTGCGTGCGCTAAAGCGCACTTATAAAATTTTCAATTTTATTTCGTAAACTGAAGTAAGGTATAATGATGTATTGTTTAAAGCCCATTAGAATTATAGTTTCAAAACAATTTCCTGAAATTTGTTATCATCATCAACAATTGGACGATTGTAGAACTTTTTAAAAGTTTTACAAGACTTCCAATTTCCTTTGTTGATAATCTGTTCAATTGATAAACCATACTTGTTAGCTTTGGAAGTACTTGCACCTCTTGTTGAGTGGGGTTTGAAAACTGAGACATCTATTCCAGACAGTGCTAACAGATTTTTCAGCCAAGTTGCTATTGTACAGGATTTAACTGCTTTATGTGGTTTTATGAAACTTACAAACAACTGTTTTTCTTCTGCCCTTATTATTTTGGTTTTCTCCAAATATTCCATTGTACAAGAAATGATATCTAATTTTGGGTGTTCATCATATTTTGTGAACTTGACCGAAATTGGGCTTTGTCCCACTCTCCTTGACTTTGTTAAACTTTTCAAAGTAAATATAATTTCATCTTCAGTGATATTCATGTTCTCAATATCAAAATTGTGAATTTCAGATGACCTGCTTGCTGAGGCAAGAGCCATTAACATACACAGCTTCATTGAAATTTCCTTCAGTGACAAATCTTTGTTATTTTCCATGCCTATGATATATGAGAGTACTTTATTTACATCCCACATTTGCATGTATCTTGGCCTTGGTGGGTTTTTGTTGAAAATTCCTGTCATAAGTTGACAAATGAGGTCATGTTTACCAATTTTGTTGCCTTCAATTCCCGCATGGAATGCAGATATTGCAGACCTGTAGCTGTTAATTGTCCTATATTCATAGCCTTTTGCATATAACTCTGCCAAAAAATCAGCTACATATTCCACAGAGGTTTGAAATGGATCAATTTGTTTTGATTGACACCAGCTATCCCACTGTCTCCAGCAGCTGTTGTAAGCTGTCTGAGTTCCTTGTCTCCAACCTGCAGCCAAGAGTTCGGAAGTTTGCTCCGAAACTCCTGCTGCTTGTTTTTGTCTCCTGAAACCTTCCAAGCCACTAACTTTAAGGTTTGATTGCTGACTAGTGGATGCACTACTCCCTCTGGTGACAGTAGCAGGTTTTTCATGGGAGGTAAAAGAATTGGGTTGTCTATTGACAAGGTCAGAAGTAGTGGATAGTATGGTTGAGTCTGCCATGCTGGAGTTATTATGACAATTTCTGACTTTTCTTTCAGAACTTTGGACAAACACCTTGTTATTAGGCAAAATGGAGGGAAAGCATACCCTCTTTTGTTGTTCCAGGGTATCTGGAATGCATCCATTCCCATTGCATATGGGTCTGGACGCCAACTCATGTAATTTTCCAGTTGTGTGTTCAACCTGTCTGCAAAGAGATCTATGTTTAATGGCCCCCACATCTGATTTATTTGTTTGAATATTCCTTTGTTCAGCATCCAGTTGCTGGTATCCCTCATCTGACGACTCTCCAAGTCTGCTTGAACATTCTGTATCCCGGGTAAATGTTCTGCAGTAATCATGATCTTTTTGGATAGACAGTGAGTCCAAATCTGCTTTGTTGTTTGTACTAACAGTTCTGATCTGGTCCCCCCCATTTTGTTCAGATATGCAACAACTGTTGTGTTGTCTGATTTGATGTGAACATGAATGTTCTGTTTGTGTTTGGTCAGTGATTGAATTGCAAACTGTACTGCTTTCAGTTCCAGTACATTGATATGCAATTTTTTCTCTGAGGGGTTCCAAGGCCCCCCCATTCTTAAGTTCTGAGTGAGACATACTGCCCCCCACCCTGTTTTCGAGGCATCTGTTTCTATCACCAAGTCCGGGTTTGAGGACAGTCGAATTTGTTTTCCATTCCAATGTTCCAGCTGCTGTAGCCACCAGTTTATCTCCCCTCTGGATGTTTGTGGGAGTATTATCATTTGTTGATAATTTCTTTTTGATTTTAGCAGGCATTTTGTTTGAAACATTTGAAGCTCCCTCACATACAGTGAGGCTGGGATGACAGCTTCTACTGTAGCATTCAGTGTTCCTATTAAACTTGATAACTCTTGTATTGACACTTCTGTTTTGCTGATCATGTCTGTACATTTTCTTTTGATACTCTCTACTTTGGTTGCTGATAGAGTTATCTCCATTTCCACTGAATTTATTGTTAGACCCAGAAATTCTAGTTGCTGACATGGGGTTAGAACGGATTTTTTCCAGTTTATTAACCAACCTAGATTGTGAAGCAACCATAAGAGTGTGTCTCTGTCTCTTGAGAGCCCTTCTTGTGATTGATTTAGCAACAATATGTCGTCTAAGTAAATCACAAGGCGGACTCCTATGCGTCTTAATAGCGCAATGACTGGTTTCATTATTTTTGTGAAAAGTCTCGGACCTGATGCCAGTCCAAATGGCAGTCCTTTGTACTGTAGCATCTGTCCTTTGTACTGAAACCTTAGATACTTTCTGTGATCTTTGCATATTGGTATGCAAAAGTATGCATCCTTCAGATCTACTTTGCATAACCAATCCCTTCTCTGTATCAAGTTTTTTACTACCTGAAACCCCTCCATTTTGAAGTGATTGTATACTACAAATTGGTTTAGAGTTTTCAGATTGAATATTGGTCTCATTCCCCCATCTTTTTTGGGGCGTACAAATAAATGACTGACAAACTGACAATTTGTTTTTGTCTGAACAACCTCCACTGCCTGTTTGACCAACATCTCCTCTATTTCTGAATTTAGAGTTTGCATTTCTTGTTCTGATAATTTTATTTGTTTTGGTTGAAATCTCTGAATTGGTTCTGAACTGAATTCTATTTTGTAACCTGAAAAACTCTCCAATAAGTTTTGATCTTTTGTTATCATTTCCCAGTTTTCTCGAAATGCTTCTAATCTTCCCCCTAGGGGTATTTTGTCTTGACAAATTTCTTTGAACCTGAGATGTGTCACTGAGGCATGTAGGTTGTTCAGACTTGATATTTTTGTTATTTGTTCCATAACAAGAGGAATACCATTGGTAATTTTCATACCTGTTTTCTCCTGATCTTGGTTTCTTTGGAATCTTGTAGTTAGACTGCACAGGTTTTCTGTTACTCTGACTACCTTGTTTCGACATCCATGTAGACTGTCTGCCCCCACGATTTCCATACCCACGTGAGGGCCCTGCACGAAAGGGCGGTTGGGATGTCTGGTCTAAGCGCCTCTTTTTTGATTGCATTTCTTTAGAGATCTCTCTGGCTCTTTTTCTGCTTTTGCTCTTTCTGTCAAGAGCCTTAAATACTGTCTCACCATAGAGCACATCCTTCTCTCTACTCAAATCATGCTCATTAGTCTTAAGATGTTCTTTCGCTTTCTTAACACCTTTCATTATTTTCGCCAGAAAATTAACACGCCGCTCGTACAAACAAGTGGCATTAGCTTGACCAACTAAAACAACTGTTTGTTCTACCAGTTTCAGCATGTCGAGAACTGTGAACTCTGAATTCTCTTCCTGACCCTTCCGTGCCCCATCTACAGCCTGCCAGATTTTTGCCAACGGCCCCATAATCTGAGCGATTTTCTTTTGAATAAATGTCAGGCTTTTATCCTGCATTTTCAAAAATTTCATAGCATTAAAATCTATGAAATCCTCCACAAAATCATCAACTTTGGGCGGTGTGCAGAAAGCATTCGCAGGCACAGGGGCAGCATCTAAAATGTTACGTTTGATGCTGTCTTCTGTCAGATGTTGATAAAAATATTTCTGACAATAAGCAGCCATGCTGCCATCAAGCGAGAATGAATTCTCACCTTCTGTAGGATCAAATCTTTCTCCATCAGATTCTGCCTCTAAAGAAATAACATCAGAGTTGTCATGCAACTCTGTTTCCTGATTACTATCATTATCATCAGAGATATCGGATCTCTCAGAGTTTTGTCCCGATTCGTACGGGTCACTCTCCGAGTCATTCATGTTGCAATTTATTTTGCAATATAATGCACAACGTGCCTCAAAAAACACACACAACGTGTCAAGGAAATGCACAACGTGCCTTTATTATCTGTTTAATGTATTGAACCGCAAAAAAAATCGAAAACTTTCGATAAAACAAGTCGATTAAATCCGATTTTATACTTCGTCTGAAAAAAGTACGTCTGCTCGAGAGCGAAGCCAGCGGAAGAAGGAAGTTTTAATAATATTTGGATCTCGATCCCGATAACTTTAAAGGGCTTGCGAATCGAGGAAACGCGGAAGTATACATCATTATACCTTACTTCAGTTTACGAAATAAAATATATAAGCGAGGTTAAACCGGATGCTATGGGGAAAATTCAGCCTGCGCATGAGCTAGACTGGTTCCTGTGCGTAATGGGTAGCTCAGGGAACCAGGCTAGCACACGTTTATCTGAATCGGGATCGGTAAGTTCAAAGGCGCTGTAATTGTAAAGTTCATGTGATATGAACTATCAGTATTATGAAATAATTTTATGTTATGCCGAAACTACAACATGCATCAAATAGCATAATTTGCAGTGTTTTGTTGTTTTCCGAATACACATGTAACTTGACTTTACTTTTATAGTAGGCGAGGCTAGAAAACTTCCCGATTAAATTTTTTTAACCATTTAAGTATGATTGAATAATTATGTCACTGTATAAAAGTTTAAATCTCAAGAAAAATGCATCAAAATATGAAATTTTTGATTTACACAAAGCTGTCACTGCATAGTTAACAAAGTAGTGCGAATCGTAATGTGTGCGCAAATAGTAGAATTCACCGAATGCCTAATACTATACATGCAAACTTCATTCATAGATCGATCATAATTATTTTAGAAGTATGAATCCTTTAAATTCTGAGATAAAAAGTCAGGGTTATACATACATGTTTACGTAATACAACGTACAAATTTAGTGGTTAAAAGTCGGCGGAATCTTTGATAATCTGAAGGCGTTCACGTTTTCGTTGGAAACACATGCAAATGGTCCACGTATTGTAGTCCTTTTTGAAAGGACAGCAACTTGTCTTCATTTCTTAAGTCAACAAACTTGATTATTCAAGTCTTCTAATCGGAATTTCCATTTGATCAAGTGAATAAGCTCTAAGAAAAATTATCTAGAGCTTAAAAAATTATTTAAGGTTTATTTCAGTGAAACTTTACATTAAAACAGTTAGATTTATCTCAGGAATGACGTACTAAATTGTATTGCGCAAGGTCACAATAGCCGCATAACACAACGTTGCATCATCGTTTTTAACCTTTGAAAAAAAAAAAACCAAGGGACACACAAGGGACTGTCTCAAAAGCTTCATAATATAAATCAAATTGTATGAGATAAATAGAACATCTATAATTGTGTGATTTTATATTTGCTTTCATGATTTAAGAAATGAAGATAATAATTTTTCTATTGATCGACGTATCAAAGAAAAAATTGACCGGAAAACTTCATCAATGCGCGTAGCGCATTGATGAAAAAGTTTTCCGGTCAATTTTTTCTTTGATACGTCGATCAATAGAAAAATTATTATCTTCATTTCTTATCATTTAGTAAAACATTTTAAAATCAAAAAATGTTAAGTGTCATTGATCAAAAATGTAAATAATGTAAATGAAAGGGCGCGTATGAATACAAAACAACAACAGCAACAATATTTAAAATGGATGCGCCTTCAGCTGATGCAGAGCTACTGAGCTGAATAAATGGATTAAACTCAAATAGTGAGTTAAAATCTGCACCGGCTGAACTGAAAACAAAAAGAAAATACATGCGATAGCTTGTGATATTATTCACTGTGCTGAAAAATTCGTAATAAAACTAGTTTTCATGTGTGATCGCTGGAATATGCAACTGGAGATAACTATCCAAAGAGAGGCGGTCATGGACGAATATAGTTGATATGTCGACAAAGAATAGTATGTATAAGCGACTTTTGTAAACGTTGTGGTAACTATAGCTAGCCAGTGATGTACTTAAATGGTTGCCGCTTGGAATGCGCCGGAGGAGTTGATGCATTACTAGCTCTTAGTCTTAGCTTTTCTTTACGATGCTTATTCTGATGACCGATCCTGTACATGTGTAAATTTAAAAATCATCGTTACCAAATTTGAACAGCAGTGTTACCGTGAAAGTGTATAGGCCTATATGTTCGTTATAATTATTCTGGAAAAGGAACAGCCAGCCTCGCAGTAATGTTGATTGATCTCAATCAGACGAAATCGTGAGAAGACGCTTAATTTTCTATTTCGTGAATCAAATAATGTATTTTGTTTATTTTTGAAGGTTAAACTTTAAAGTTTTTATGTTTATAAAATTGTATTTTGTCTGCTGACAATAAAACAGACATAACTTTACATTTTGTTGACAGTGTTTATTTTGGAAATTCCCGTTCTATAAATAGTGTTAGATCAGAACAGTTTAGAAAAGTAGATCCGGCAAAAATTTTATTGATGCAGGTATCAAAGAAATTTTTCGACCAATCAGAAGCGCCGATATCTCATCAAACGAATAAATATTAAATGATACTGCAGTTATAAGACCGTAACAAACACAGGGTACTTAAAGGTTAGAATGACTAGTTTTATTATGACGTCACAAACGTTGAACGCTGTAAAATGCAACGTCACAAGCGAGAATCAAAGTTCACGCATGTGGCTGTTACAGTGGCTCTTCCATTAATTTGAACTTACCCTTAGGATAAAACAGAAATTCTGACGGATAAATCACATTTGCAGACAAGGCAAGGAGTTAAAAAATGTAAATATAAGCATTAAATCATTATTTTTTGAAAGATATAGTCTCATAACTGTAGCTAAATATCAATTTCTTAATTGGTGTTTATTTGCTGTTGAATTTTGAACCAGTTTCATGATCAAAATTCCACGATGCTGGTCAATTTTCAACGGAACAGGGTCTATATTCAACACCTTTAGTCTCAATATTCAACGTTGAAAAAATACCCCCGGGTCAATTTTCAACCTGGGTCAAAATTCTTCGTTACCATACTATGTAAAAAAGAAAATTTAATATTACAAGCAATTTTAAAACTGCCAAAACACTACAATCATATCAGTAATTTTGAATTTCATTTAAATTAATGCCCTGTAGGGTCACTTCATCAATTTACTTCACTAATAAATTTAAACAACTTCTAAAAATAGTTAACTTCTTTATGAATAATGATATTATTTATTTCCTTATAATGATAGAAACTTTTGGTTTACATGAAACAGTTTAAAAATAGTCCCAAAACCACCGCTCATTTTACAGATTATCAATTTTCCCTAAACACGTGCTCCATCTAAACCATGGCTCAGATAATGGCCCCCTTGGGCCAAATGAATTCAGCCACACTTGTCTTTGATGTTTTTATTAGCTCCTAAGAATTTATCATTGACAAATAAAAATTTTGCATTGTCAGTTGATAAAAAAACCCATCTGGATGTATTTATATAAATGTATTTTAGAGTGTTTTAATACTATTAATTAATAAAATATGTAAGGATTTACCTCCCTTACATTTTAACATCAGTGTACAATATAAAGAAAAAGAGAAATGAAAACTGTCATAAAATCATTAAATCTTGTGTGATCTTAAAAAAATTGCAGGTGCACATCTTCAGATGGTGATCAACATTAATGTACAAATTTTCAGACTGTTCCATGCAGTAGTAAAAAATTCTATAGAGTGGACAAAGTTGTGTCTACAGACAGACAGACGGACAGGGTGAAACCAATATACCCCCCTAAACTTCGTTTGTGGGGGTATAACGACCACCGCAAAGCGGAACATAGAGCATCCCCTCGCTAAGTAAATTATTGTGCAGGGAAATGCATTATTTCGGAATGAAAAGACCAAATATCCTCTTAAACCACTTTGAATTTAAATATTAATTTTATTCCTATCCCCATGAACGCTCTAGGTGTATCCAGGGGGGGGGGGGGTTACATTTACATGGTTGTACAGTTCCTCCCATTACTTACGAAAACACACCACAGATGATTTAAACAATAGTATTATATTTGTATTCTCTTTATTTAGTGACATACAATATGAAGTAGACAATTAGTGTGGGCAAATTTAAGTTTCATATTGAATATGAAAGGTAGCCAAGATCTAGCAATTTACAGTCTGCTATATGGGAAAATTCGAGTTTACACAAATGTACATAATACGTAATTTCCACCCCATATTTTAAAATAGAGTACCGTATCTACAGCTATTAAAAGGAAATGAATTCCCGGTGAATAATGTTGACATATTCATCAAAGTCCTTTCTGAATTACAAACCTGTTCTTCTCATAAAGTAATTCGTGAATTCGTAAAATATAGCCCAAAATTCGACTCTGACGGCTACTTGTTTTGATTAAATTGGGATGAACTTAATCTCCTGCTCGCATCAATTTTTCACTTTGGACATCCTTCCAACTCCCCATGTCTTCAAAACGTTTGTTTCTTACCTTTACAAGGCCTAAATCCAACAAAATATCAAGTTGTGCATTTGACAATCTAATTAAAATTAGACCTTTCATCTCGCTCTCTGTTATATATGGATACCGCTCACGAGCGGTATCCATATATAACAGAGAGCGAGATGAAAGGTCTAATTTTAATTAGATTGTGCATTTGAAAGGTTTACTTTTACGAACTGGAAATGTCTAATGTCAAGTCGCACATTTTTATCTTAATTTTTACGAAGTTTTAATAAATTTAAATTTTGTTTTTTGTTTTTTTGTTTTGAGAAAAAATCAACAATTAAAACATTAATAGTCAGATACATTTTATTGATTAACTCAAAGTAAATATTGCACATATATATATATTCATCTTATTTATTCATACATTTCCACAGTTATTGCACAATCCCAAAATATAGCAATTGTGAAGCCTGTTTTGACTTTGGTCAAACATTTTAGTACGATGTTGAGATGGACATTCAAGGAAGTAATTATTCAACTTTTCTTCTTTAGATAAAAAAAAAAAGAATCATAAAACTTTACACCAGAATCAGTTGGACTCCATTTCTTGCACTAGCAGCTCTCTTTCACAACAGAATCAGGATTCTCTCTCAGCTCTGGGCAAATTTCTAACATGAAAACCTCCAGTAGGTTCTAAATGTAAAGAAAAAAATCATAAAATATGCAGAAACAAAAATATCACCTAAAATCAAAGGGGTTTCATCATTACTTCAAGCCCTGCAAACTTTGAACTCTGCAGTGGATAAAAATTCTAAAATCTGAATATTTCCTAAAGATTAGAAATCAATAATCTACGGTACTCTTTAAAGTACATACAACCAAGATACTAACTGCCTTGATAGACAGAACTTATTTCTTGATGAGTATAAGTACTAAAGTAGTTAACGTGCTTACATAGAACAGATGTTTGTTAAGTCTCGTGTCTTGTAAAACTTCAAACATTTTAATAGCTCCTCTCCGTCCGTTTTCCTCTCCTAGAAGTGTTCTCACTGCATCTGATCATATACATAATAATAACAATCTACGACAATAAAACAAAACATGAACACTTAAGATAAGCTGAAGAGAGTATCTTTTAACTTATTAAATATTGTAGTAGTTGGAGCTATGTGGACTGTGTATATCAGCTTGGGTAGCTCAGTGGTTGTGCTCCCGACTAGCATTCCAGGGGTCCAGGGTTGAATTCCCTGTCCAGCCATATAATTTGATTGTACTTGTACATGTAAGTTCATTCTTCCTTTCCTACTACAATATTATACATTCACAGTCAATTAGCCTTTAAAGTTTGAATGTCAATGGCAATTTTCCTACCTGGCATATTATTCAGGAATTTTTCCTTGGCCTCTAGCCTTGTCTGTAGTTTCTGATTGTCAGTCTTCGGGGGAGGTGACTCTGCCAGCTTGCCGTTGGGCCACATGGAGTTTTTAAAGAGGGAGATGTAGTATATAATCATACTCTCAGAAAATACCCAGTCCACTGTCTCACGAAGCTGTCTGCAATCAAAGGTTGAAATGCTAATTTTACAGATTTAAAATTCAAAATGCTATTATTCAATATTTATTGAAGAAAATACATGTAAATTGTATCAATAAATGACCCTTTCATTTATTAAGCACTGACCAAGTACCGTGTTAATTAGTATATCAAATTCTTAATTTTGGAGACAATTAAATTTTCATATCCCCATTAAACATCGTCATTACTTAATATATGACACACTGTACCTATTTATTGATCTTCCGAATGTGACTTCCACGAACATGATGAAGCTGCGCCGGAGCCACTTAAACATACCATGACACTCAAACACCTCATCCACCAGTCTGTAAAATGGTTCTGCAGTCGAGTCTTTCCGGTCCAGCTTAGAACTGCATTAGAAATAAATCAGATAAAAGATTACCAGGTAATATTGACTTTTAAAAAAGCATCTATCAGTAACGTATGTCTTTATTAGATATATATTACAGATCTGTTGGTAATGTAAGGAGAGAAGAAAAAAGAAAGAAGAAGAATCCATTCTCCCTGCATTATATAAAGAAAGTATGGGCAAGGAAAGATTAGTACATGTATTAATCATACAGACTACCTGGTACATTATATATATTAAATGAGTGACCCCCACCTTCCCCAGAAACTGAAGCCCCTCTTTGATCTCCACGAATCATGGTACAAATTATCTGCTATGTTAACTTGTTTCCGCAACGATTTCAACAGAAGTTATCCTCTCTTTCTTGGGTCATGATTTAAAAGAAACTTTAAAAATACCATTCAACTAATGACACTGAAGAAATTTGATCAGAAAAGATCATTTCAGCCTTTAACTCAGGTGAAAAATAGCTTATCATCTTACCCATTGAAAATCACCCAGTTTAGGCAGATAGATTTTATATAAAACGTGTATACTCTGAACTCTCTAATCACTAAGGATGAATATTAACAAGTAACTGCTGCATTACCCATCATCCTCCTCCTCAACCAGTTTCAGTTCATCAACATTCTCTTGCTTGATCTGGCCGATGCTATAGAACAAGGAGAAGGCTTTTGATGATATCACATGCTATATGAATATTAGTATAAATGGTGGGACGTTATAGGATACATATCTCGATTGATTCACTATATCAATACATCTATATTATATTATCAAACATCGTAGAACCCATTTATTTGTCTTAACAATGAAATACATAAAAACCATCACTGGCACATGTTGGTCTGTGTAAGCAAACAAAAAAATAAAGCTAAGAAATGATAAAATTATTGACATCCAGTCCACCAATCATGCTAAATTTCTTTGCTATTTCATTGTCAAAATTTTGATTGAATTTGTAATTATGCACTTGAATAGCATGTACTTTTTACAGTATTTTAGCAAGAAATGCCAGTATATATCCCTGCTGTATATCATCCCACTCCTTTTTAGTATGTTACTTAATGCATCAAATACAGAAAGTTGAAAAGACAGAGAAGAAAAATAAATACATATCCATGACGTATGAATACGTATATAGCATTATGCTGTAAAAAAAAATTGATAAATTCAACATTGAAAGAGGTAGGTGTCAAAAGTACAAAATGTCGATTATCAGTATGTACAGTGTTCTTTTAAATGATCTATTACAAGTTATAGTGATAAAGTGCACAGTCTAGGTTAATAATACACCCATCTGGAACTACCTGTACAAGATGTACATGTACGGTATATCAATATTAGCATACCCAAAGAAGTCATTTGTGAGAAAGAATTCTAGATACTCCCTGAAACAAATTGATTAAGGGTATCAATGGTATTTCAAAATGAGACCATGCACTGACCTATACTTTTAGATTGCAACACATATACTAGTACCACCCCTTCCCCATACATACAACACATAACAGCATCAATAGTCTAAAAAATGCAAAAGATTTGAGTATGCATAATCAAAATTTTCCAACATGAAGCCATATTGATTATCTACTTCTAGTTTACCTGTGACATATCTTTCTTCAGGTAAATAAACTAATTTTGATGATCTTGTGCCTCAAAATTCAAAATGACCCTGACATAAAAATGCTAAATGATACAATAACTGAAAAGCCCCAACTATTATCTATAGCCATTCAAAGTCAAAAGATGGGTGTATTAAACCTGGTGGGATATTACATGTAAGTAGATTAAAAGAAAAATCATGAAATTCATCTACAATGTTAATGTTTATAAATTCCTGACCTTTTGATTATGGATGTTAAAAAGAACTCTTTCTTCTTCTCCTGTTTTCTTTGAAGGAAAAACTCTGGATTAGGGGTAAGGAATCCATACAAGGCTTCACACTGAGCCAAAATTGCATCCTCCATGATGATCTGTCGAGAAAAGGACCCATAGGGATATACATGTAGAGGTATACAACTCCATGCAACAAAGCCTTAATTTTAACATATTACCGATACATGTACCAGTACTTAAATCAAATGACACAAACACCACTTTCTCTCATCCTGGCTGATAATTATAACAATTTTTATTATAAAATATACCGTAAAGGCCTACTGTTAAAACAAAATATTAATTCTTCACACTATCACCCTCTTATTTGAAAATGAAACTGATATGATTTTTCTATACATTTGCTTGGTCACTTACAGTAAGATAGTCATTTAGCATTCTTTTACAGTCATCCAGGAATTTCTCATCCAAAGTGGTGAATCTTCTCACAGACGGCATTTCTTTCTTTTTTAGTAATGGGTCAATCTGTAAAACAATACATTTGGCCACAATTATTAATGGAATAATCAACCCTTCAACATGCTTTGGAACCACCTAAAAGTGTTCCACAGTATTGGTATGATGCACTCACCTCAATGAGTTGCTCGTGCAGTCTGTTGAATTCTGGGATAGTTCTGGTGACCAGCCAGCCCTCCGTGCTTTGCTGAAGATTATGGGACTTTTCCTTCCCTGCGAGGTGCACAATTAAAACAAATGTAGGTATTCTCTTGTCCTCTACCTCTTGAATCTGTGTGACATAAAGCAAATTTAATGGATTAAAAACAAAGCATTGTGAAACTGTGTGACATAAAGCAAATGGATTGAAAACAAAGCATTGTGAAATTTATGTGCATACATAGTCATATTGATCAGATAAGCCAGAAGATCTTGAGTGAAATAGTACATGTATTTTAAGTTTATGTTGAATACAGGTTCTAGAATCTCTGATACATGTACATGAACATTACTGACAATGTACGAGGGTTGTTCGGAAATTATTGAGACATTTACTCTTATTTCCTTGGGGAAAAAGATAAATACTTGAAATTCCACCAAAGCGTACACCAGGATAGCGTTTATCAATGTAAAAAAAATATTGTCCATAGCATGATTAGATCATTCCTGGTAAGCTGACCAAATTGCCATCACCCAGTGACCCGGCGCAACCGCAAACTTACCGCAACGTCATTTTAACGCCTCTTGTTGATCCTATGTTTTAAACACCTAACAAACAAAGGGAATATCGAATTAATTCTTCATTCTCATCTTTTGTTTACATTTCAAGATGTCAAGATTCGCATATTACCTCCATTCTTGATTTTTGTGAAAAAAATTGGGTCATTTCTTACTGAAAGTCAAATTACTGTGAAATGTCTCCTACAGTGATTCTGTGTACATATTTTAGAACTGTTTACATCAGTTAGTGTAAAAAGTACTTGATATTTAGTCACTTTGTCTGAATTCTAGCTAAACAATTAGTGTAAAAAGACGATAAACTGGAGTTCTTTATCCCTTGCCAGCGTATAATTTTTGTTAAAGCAATTGGGTGGCATTAAAAGGTCTTTTTCCGAAAATCCATCAATTTGATGTATATTCGCTGCGCCGCCTTCACGTCAAATTTCTATATACTGTCGTTTTCAAATTCCTATTGCTTGGTAAATATATCTGTACCATATCCGTATTTCAACTCAAACACTCGTGAAACTTGATCAAAAGTTAGTCACAATAAATAGCAAAATGAACATATATAATCTGATTTCTTTTCATATAAGCTGAAAGTTTGGGGACACTTAGATAGACGATGTTTTAGTTTCTTATTCTCCGAGTTTATGCTTGCGCCGGGTACCCCGACCACCGATTTGTTAATCTACCGTTGTAAACAAAATATTAAACATTTTCTAAATATTACTTTCTTTGATTTTTGCTAAGGTTTCTTCAATGTTCATGCCAATTTTCAGCATAATTCGTCACTTAGAAATGGAAATATCCGTGTTGTCTCAATAATTTCCGAACAACCCTCGTATATATGATATACAGTATATATATGTACCGGCAGTTTAAATTTTACTTATTGAACTTCATGAAAAATACAGTTTCTTCCTATATTTTCCTATATTTCATATAATTGACTCAAAGAATATAATTATTGTAAATTGATAGTTTTTGTGCATGTATGCTTCTTTGTACATGCATTTCAACATTTACATCTTTGTTTTTTGTTTCCATATGCTAAACATTAAAACTTGTTCAAGATGCTGAGCATTTCGACAGAATTTAAAAAGTTTGAATACCAGTAATATGTTTTAATATCTTGATTGTTTCATTAAAAAATCATGACCTGATGTTTTTTTTTCAATGCATGTTTTATACAACTACACGGATGATTACATAATGACTGAAGACTAATGTTTCACACTATAATGCTCTCATTTCATACAATATAACCCCCACATCTAACACCACATCACCAATGCTCCACACTGACCTCCGCTTCATACACTGCCACCCTCCATGACCCCTGGTTCTCACACCAGTTCTGTGTTCTCAAGATGTGGATCTCTAAATTCCTTCTCTGCTGAACCAATACATCCAATTCCCTCTCCAGGTCTCTCTCTATCTTCTGTGCCTGATTTGCAAAAACAGGTAAACATATGAGACTTGTAGAATTTCCAAATACCGGTACATTGTACAAATATCAAAATCATTCTGATAAATTTCTTTAAATTGCAAAAGCACAGGTAAAGAAGAGATTAAATAAGACTACATATATTTCATTTTCTACAATGCATTTTCAAATGGAAAAAATAGCATTATGCACAGTAAACCAGAATTATATATTCTCCAAGACCTACTTTTGAGTCATCCACTGTACGGGAATCCCTGATGGCTTTGAGGGCATGTGTCTTGTTCTGAATTTTTTCATCCAGTGTTTCCATCTTCTGATCAGCGAAGTAAGATTGGTCCTTAAAGATAACACTGTCATCACAGTTAAAGTCCATGTATTCCTCTTCATCATCACTGTCAGGCTGGAAAAACGGCCCCTCTGTAAAGGTGTGAAGCATTCGATAATATTTGTGAATTTGTATTAAAGTACATGAATGAAAGACTCAACAGTGAATCAATTTCACCAAATCCATGAACAGTATATCCTTAATTAAACACATGGAGTTATTAAGTATGTAAAACTGGCGAAGCAACCCTCGTAGAATTTAAAATCTCACTTTTATATTCCAACAGTTGTAAACTACAGAAAATTATACGAAAACTTTGTGTTTGCTATAGTAAATTATTGCAATTTGATAGAAATTGGGAGAATTGAAGTATGAAGTACATGTACTAGCATAAAAGTAGCATTGGGTAACAAGGTATTTACCTCTCCTTTGATCTGAGGATGCTGAGGGATTTTCCAGTTCTAAGGATTGTATATACTTCTGGTAAGTATCACTGACAAGGAATGAGGGATAATACTGTTTCTTCAAAAGATCCAAAACTGCCCTCTGTCCCATCTCAAAGGCTTCAGGACCCTATCACATCAGTAAATGTAAATTCATTTTTAAAACTGAAGACTCACGTTTTTAAGAGATCACAAATTTGTTACAGATATATACATGTAGATTGACTTTGTTAACTTACCGCAGAGTTACCTAGCAGGAAAGACTCCATCTCCCTCACAATTCCTCTCTCCAACTTGACTGCACTTGTACTACTGGCAATATACTTGTCAAAGATCTCCTTCCCTAACTGGTATTGTTTCCTCTGAAAAAAAATCACAAACACCTAAACACAGTAAGTCAAACTGAATATAAAACGTCAATTCTTACATACTTTAATTCTAAATTGTGAAATGACATGACAACTTTTACACACGTCAGATTTGTACTTTATCTTCATTTGTCTATATGTGCATCAGCATCAGCATCCCTTTAAAAATCAAAATGTCAAACTTTGAAGCAAGTTGATATAGAGATCTGAAGTTATCAATTGACAATTTACCTTCTCTGCATTTTGGATTCTTTCAACATCTGTGCAATACCTAGGGGAAATTTTCAAACACTGAGTTAAAAACATGTTAACAATAAAGAAAAACTGGAAGACTACTTATCAACACAGGAAAGTTTACAGATCGTCTTTACAATATATCTGATATATCTTAAGTACATCTTTTTAATAAATAATTTGAATAATTATAAATCGAAACTGCTTTTTAAGTTTTGTTTTTCTGTATGAAATCAGGCATATATAAATCTGTCAAAGTTACATGTAACTAGTACAAGGATACACATGCATTTTTATCAGAGAGAATCATGTAAGTACATGTATGATTATCACTGATTTACCCTAGTAAAGACTGGTTGTCATCTTTTTCTAAAAACTTGTAAAACTCCATCCTGGCATCAGCTGACTCCATCACTTCCTCAAAGGAGAGGATCTACAATAGTTAAAAGGTGAGGATCTAGAATAAATTCAAAGGAGAGGATCTACAATAAATTCAAAGGAGACGATCTACAATAAGTTAAAAGAAAAGGATTTACAATTTATTCAAGGGGGAGGATCTACAAATTACTGGTATTCAAGGGAGAGGATCTACAATTTATTCAAAAAAGAGGATCTACAATTCATTAAAGGGAGAGGATCTATAATTAATTCAAAGGAGAGGATATACATCAGTTAATGATGATAGGGCATGAATTTCATTAAGCACAATAAATATTATGTTATCATTTATTTCATAGAATTGAATGAAATGATAAATTGGTTGATATGAGAATAAGTTACAGACCAAATTTCATGACAAACAAAAAACAACGTTCCAGTTGCATTAAATAAATGCTGACCTTGGTACTTGGAGCCCCTGATTTGTCAGAGTCTTCTGTTGTTTCATAGCTTTTGTAATCTATTCCACCAAGAGAATGGATTCTCTTTTCACTGTGCACTTTTGCAATAGTAAGCTGAACAAAAATGAAAACTAAAGCCATACATTTTTTTAGTTTCATTACATTACAAATAATGATCTACACATATTATAAAGTTCTTAACATGGTAAGCAAAATTTTTAATGCACATCAATGTTACCATTTTTATATCATAGTTCAGAAATACCTGATTGATATATCTTTTCAGATTCCTTGCTTTTAGTAAGTCTCCTTTGCCCATACCTCGGGATGGTCCCTTTTCACCGGGTTTTAAAGGTTTATCTTTAAAATAAATGAGATATGTACATAACTGAATATATTTGCATTGATCAAAACTTAGATTAGAAATGAGTGTTTCACATAAAATTTACTTTCAAACCACTGCCAATAAAAGTTTCGGGAAATTTCTATGTCATAATAAAAGAATGACTAAAAGATGGATAGATGAATAGAAACTTAATATGCAAAGGCCATATCATGTAATGAAATACCTGGAATGTTCTGCTCTTGCTTGAGGTTCTGAATGGTTGTAGCATGGATGATTTCTGTCATGATATTGTATCTACAAATACACAAAAATATACACTATACCAAAAGTGTACTATAGTTGACATATGAAATATTCAGTTTCAGCAGAATCTGTATTGCATAATTCTCAAGTGAAAATCCAAAAGTATTATTTTGATCAAATAAGAAAAGCAAAGATTATTAAGTTACCAGTCTTTTTTCATTTGAAAAAAAATCAACTGATGATTTTTTTATGTAAGTCACCTGATTTGCTTCAAGGCCTCAAGGTCTTCACACTTGTCTATGAGTTTTACAAACTGTTCGTAGGTGGCTGCATATGTGTACTTCTTACGTGTGTCCTCTGACAGCTGACGTCTATAGTCTATGTAGTTTATCAGCTTTTGATTGATGTAGTCAGGGTCACACAACATATCTACTGATGGCTTCAAAACTGTAATGATCAAATGTTCTTTTGAAATTTAAATTCATTTGTAACCAATGTTCAATTCTTTACCAATAATATGTGCATGTACCTGTACAATTTCAAAGATTTATAGAGATCAGCTAGGTGTTTGTGGGATTTTGAAAACGCACTGTCTATATGTAAATTACTACAGTAAAACAGAGTTATAGCAAACGAGCATATAATGAATTGACACTTACAGCGAACTGATTTTCACTCCCTCTGACTTTATCACATGTTAAAAACTTGACAAATATAACAAATTATGCAAATAATGAACCAAAATCGTCCATCCCTGACACTTCATTATAAGCGTGTTTTACTGTAAATGTGTATACAGATAAATAAAAATGATCTCAGAACTCTACCATAACTATCATAGCTCAGAACTTCAAAGTCTGGAACTGTATCTTACCTGCCGAGGTGAGGATCTCCCTGAGTAGCCGCCTCAGCGTGTGGCAATTAGCATACTCCTTAGGTAGAAGAGCTATCAACAGTGTCTCACAAACCTTCCTCAGAAACTCGGTCTCTGTCTCACTGTTCTCCAGCCAAGGCTGCAGAATGAATTTTTTGGCTATTTTGTCATCTTCCCTAAATAAACAAATACATGTAAATTACTGTGTTATATTTGAAACAGATGTTCAACTATTCAACCTTTTCAAAGTTAAATGCTATGTGTTTACTTTTACAATCCAGCTACTGGTACATGATTATTCTATAGGTGTTTTGAAGAGTTCAACCATGGAGATTTGGTCAGGTTTTTTTTTTTTAAATCTTTATATATCACTTTCTTATAAAAGCAAACAGAAAAAAGAGAGGAGATTTTTCATAGATCTTAGAAGCCTTGCCTTCTCCTGTATTCTCTGACCTCCTGGAAATGTTTGTGTATAATCAGCACCACATCCTTTGAAATTAACCTCATTTTGTCTATCCTTCTTAAACGGTTTGTCAGAGCATCAATCATATGCCACATGTCACATCTACAACAGAATATGCAGAGTAGATGTTAAAACTAGTTTATATTATTGATTAGGTTTAATGTTCAAACATTCACAAAATGCATGTAGAAAGGTACTGTCATATATGTTTAAGAAAAAGTATGAAATTAAAAATCTATTTTATCGGTATTCCACATCTAACATTACCTGTTATCTACTGTATAGTCAAAATAACAACATACACTGATAAAATTATTTACTAGAGTTTGTACAAACCATAGAAGAAAAAAACACAGTTTTGTAACCATAGGTAAAAATTTATATATACATGTATAAACATGATAAGTCTTCAAAGTTTCAGGTAAACTAAACAAAAATTGGAAAAAATACTTTACCTGAGGGAACTCAGAAATGCCTCTTGGTCCTTGGAGAGGTCCGAGTACCATGACAAGATATGGTCCCTGATGGTGAGATCCAAGACTTCCTGTAGGGCACTATCTACATTTCTGGTAATCACAACCTTTTTCATATCAGACTTTTTCTCATAACGCTTTTCCTGTATCAAACAAAAAGAAAGAAAGATACGGTAGTCTGAGATATAGCTTATCTTTAAATTGTTGTTTTTTAAAGAGATGTTTATTAAAAATATCAAACTATTCATCTTTAATTGCGTTTGATTTTTGCTTTTAAAAAGGAAGAGTTATTAAATTGAATGAATATAACACACAGAAATCAAACCATCACATAATGCAAATTGATTGTCTTTTGGCAATTGCCATTGTGAAATATTAAATGAAAAGTTTAAAAAAGTGTAAACATGTCAAATATTGCAATAAAATTAACAAAGTGCAATAAAAATAGGAATTGGATAAATATTTGGGACATTTTTTACCATTTGTTTTATGAGTTCTTGTGCCATCTTTGATTCCCTTGGCTGAGCTGCTGGTTTGTACATTTTGCCTTGAACTAGAGACCATGACACCCCTAGGTACACTGCCAATCCAGCAATAACAATCTGTACCAGCAGAGAAAGGACTGTTCCAATCAGCTGATAGTAGTAACCCACAGCAAAGACAACCACTCCACAACCTACTAAAACTTGGTGTGTTGGTTTCATTTTCCTTGTTCTTCCTTTCCTTTATGCCTGTTAAAAAATAACTCCAATGAAATTTTGGAATCTGAACATGCTGACCTAGGGCAAATTCTATATCTTGCCAAGTATATGAACCAAGTGAAATTCTTTTCATTATAATTAACATGTATAAAGGGTTGGGAGGAGTAATGACGGACCAGACAGGTATTCAAACCCAGACACCCCGAGTCTCTAGTCAGGTGCCCTACTACCTAAGCTATATAGCGCCCAGTATTCACACATGCAAAATTTAAATTTAGTGATGGCAGGAAAATATACGTGGACGGTAAGAATTAGACAATGATGCACAGGCAGCTGACTTCAAGGGTCTCTTGAATCAGAGACATAAATAAAATGACTTCCTTACATAAACGTCTGCAGAACGACATTCGTGCATATTTAACAGCATGTCGAATCTTCGTTTTTGAATTGTTTTAATCACTGTATCACAGGTCATCAGATAGATGTTTTGGTTCGAACACAGGGGCTCGTCACGAAGTTTTTTCAACCTTTTATATATACCACCTCTATACTATAAAATACACAAGGGAGGAATCAAAACTCGGAAAAATCGCTACCTCCCGATTTCGGTCGCCTCGTATTAATTCTTCTCGGACGTTAAACCCTGCACTCTAGGTATCATTAGATCGGGAAAGGACCATAGTTTTTAGGAATACCTGCAAAATTTAAACATCGGCAACAATTTTAGAAGTTTTCACGCATTTTCTTCCAGTTTACTCTCCGGTGACACTTTCTTCGATCAGATGTTGCGCACCAAATTTATTCATGCGCTCTCATTGGTTAATTTTGTTGATCAAGATAAATCGTACGTTGACTCGTATTTTAGAGGGATATTCAAATGGCGAGTGAAGAAGTTCTTATTACGTGGTGAGTATATGTATTAATTTTCATATTTATGTAGAAATATTTTAACTATACATCGGACATTCGGTAGGACGTGACTATGTATTTCTTGCATCAAAGCAAGTTTGAATATCGTTTGAAAATCCCTCTAAAATACAAGTCCGCGTACGAGTTATCTTGAGCAACATTGAATTGACCAATGAGAGCGCAACATCTGATCGAAGAAAGTGTCACCGGAGAGTAAACTGGAAGAAAATGCGTGAAAACTTCTAAAATTGTTGCCGATGTTTAAATTTTGCAGGTATTCCTAAAAACTATGGTCCTTTCCCGATCTAATGATACCTAGAGTGCAGGGTTTAACGTCCGAGAAGAATTAATACGAGGCGACCGAAATCGGGAGGTAGCGATTTTTCCGAGTTTTGATTCCTCCCTTGTGTATTTTATAGTATAGAGGTGGTATATATAAAAGGTTGAAAAAACTTCGTGACGAGCCCCTGTGGTTCGAACTCAGAAATCGTCTTATATGAAATCCCAAGCCCGATTAGTTATCATTTGAATTCCAAGCCCGAGGTATCGAACAAATATATCAAGTGGCTTCACAGGGGCTCGTCACGAAGTTTTTTCAACCTTTTATATATACCACCTCTATACTATAAAATACACAAGGGAGGAATCAAAACTCGGAAAAATCGCTACCTCCCGATTTCGGTCGCCTCGTATTAATTCTTCTCGGACGTTAAACCCTGCACTCTAGGTATCATTAGATCGGGAAAGGACCATAGTTTTTAGGAATACCTGCAAAATTTAAACATCGGCAACAATTTTAGAAGTTTTCACGCATTTTCTTCCAGTTTACTCTCCGGTGACACTTTCTTCGATCAGATGTTGCGCACCAAATTTATTCATGCGCTCTCATTGGTTAATTTTGTTGATCAAGATAAATCGTACGTTGACTCGTATTTTAGAGGGATATTCAAATGGCGAGTGAAGAAGTTCTTATTACGTGGTGAGTATATGTATTAATTTTCATATTTATGTAGAAATATTTTAACTATACATCGGACATTCGGTAGGACGTGACTATGTATTTCTTGCATCAAAGCAAGTTTGAATATCGTTTGAAAATCCCTCTAAAATACAAGTCCGCGTACGAGTTATCTTGAGCAACATTGAATTGACCAATGAGAGCGCAACATCTGATCGAAGAAAGTGTCACCGGAGAGTAAACTGGAAGAAAATGCGTGAAAACTTCTAAAATTGTTGCCGATGTTTAAATTTTGCAGGTATTCCTAAAAACTATGGTCCTTTCCCGATCTAATGATACCTAGAGTGCAGGGTTTAACGTCCGAGAAGAATTAATACGAGGCGACCGAAATCGGGAGGTAGCGATTTTTCCGAGTTTTGATTCCTCCCTTGTGTATTTTATAGTATAGAGGTGGTATATATAAAAGGTTGAAAAAACTTCGTGACGAGCCCCTGTGGTGGCTTGCAGGAATTTGCAGCCAATACATAACCACTTTTCGGGTAATATGCTGTTGTAAACCATTAGTAGTAAACATGGGGAATCTCCGCGTGTAATGGTCTTCATAAAATTTATCATAGACCTATATCGGACCTGGGGTCAATTACTTTGAAATGTAATGCATTAAATTACAATTACACAAAATTCTTTCCATTACAATTTAAATAAGTTTCAATATAATTTTTGCTCTTGGCAAAAAGTGGATGGTTCATTTGGTTCTTTTTCAAATTCAATAACATTCATTTACCTGCATGCATAGTAAAATCTATTAAACGGGGAAAAAAAACCCACAAAACTGAACGTCTACTATTTGGCCAGCGTAAAAATATACTGAAACTTGATATACATATAATCTTCTGATCAAATAAACTCTAATGCCCCAGTCACACATTGCCGGATTAGCTACGGAAGCGATCCGGAATCATTCGTGGCGATATGTATTGACCCGTGGCTTTTCCGTCTGTCATCGTATCCAAACGTAGCAATACTTGTACATGTATAGCTGCGACAATTTTTGAACATGTTCAAAATTCCACTACGGATGAAACCACCGTAGTACTTCCTTTGAAAAACTTACTAAACCGTTTTAGAACGTAAAAGTCCGTTTTAACTCCGTATAAATCCGTAGTAATTCGTATGTATCAATTTGTATCCATTCCGTAGTGCATCCGTACTAACTCCGTATCATTAGATTTTCCGGTGTCAACCGTGGAAAATATTCCGTAGTAGAACCGTGGAGTTGATCCGTGAATGTGTGACTGGGGCATAACGAATCTCTTGTTCTTGCTGCAAACATCAAACTGATTTATAGTGGAACGCTCCCCTTCCCAACTAATTTCTTTTTGGGAGCGACTGCGTAAAAATAATGCATGGGGATTAGGATTTTTATGATTGGAGAATGGAGAATCTCCCTTTTTTTGAATTGTCAAGATTTTTTAATCTTACGACCTTAAAAAATCGTGCATCACTCTTGCGAGTAAACAAAACAATGTAAGGTGTTCGTATATATGTTTGTGCGTTGCATTTCGATAATATGGATCCCACTCGGTCGCGTCTGAATTGTGTGCATGTCCACTATTTTGAGGAGACTTGATGCGACCCCTAACACGGATGCAACGAATGCGAGAAATCGTGCAAAGTATATATGCGATAGCTCGTGCGAACTGCGAAGCTAAAACATAACGATCGCAAAGTGTTGTAAAGTGCTCGTGCGCCAGTTGTGAAAGTATATATAGTACCCTGTTTAAGCATAACTGTTTCAGACATATATTTTACGATGCGACCATTAGGGTAAAAGTAGCAGGAGTCAGCAACATCCAATAGACTTGTCCCACCCTATATAAACAGTCATTTGCTCTTGGAGACAATTTGATCCAACTGCTTCTCAGTTTCATTTCTCTTTTGTTTCTTGTTGTTATAGATATGAATTTCAATTTTCTCACCTGTTTCATATTTTCCCCATAATTTTTTTTTACAATTTTCAACAGCAATACAATGTTAAACATAGTTTAAACTACAGTTTCACACAAAACATAATTATAGCATTATTCCAAGCTGACAAGGGAATTATACATAGTCTATACCCCTGTTTCATTGTTCATCATTTATGTCGCGGATAAAGAAGTCAATTTGAAGGAGGTAAAGATTCATGAGGGATGGAATATCTTCTTTTTTGGTGGGGGGGGGGGGGGGGGGTCCGGAAATTTTTCAAATTTAAGGTTCGAAATTATATGTATATATTTCATCACAATAAACTAAAGTCATATTTTTTTTATTTCCTTTTTCCTTTGGGACGGCCTTAACTTAACTTTAAAAGTTATATACATGTATATTTCTTTATGTTCTGCTGTTTTTTTTTATTGAAAATAAACAGCATACATGTATATATCAGTGAAGTCTGAGTTTGTATATATATATTTTTAAATACGTTTTTATGGAGTTGCTGGGCTCGTAATATAAAGGGTAATTAGTCTAAAACAGTGCTTAAGTAGAACTTAAGTACATTCTTAGAGTTCCAAGTCACTCTCTAGAGAGTGCTTTACTAGAACAATTTACCCAAAACTTTGGCGGTAGAGGTGCCTGAAGTATGTCTTTTAGAACCATTTTAACACGACTTTTGGACTTTCAGTACGATGTAACCATCCATTTCATCAGGCATGTGTCATTTTAGAAAATGACGCTGGTTTCTTGTAAAAATGGTTCTAAAAGTATCGTGTTAATTTACACATATATAGTAGTTTTATGATTGATTTGCAATTTAGCTTTTGAATACAGGGCATTCATTTCATGAATTAAATTAACATATGCATATTTTCTACATAAAAGTGTGGATATAGACATGTATACACAAGCGGGTGTATTTCCCTTCATTGTTTTTGTTTTCCACAAATGTGCTTTAAAGGTTACTTCTTTTTAAACTGATCAGTGAGTGGTTATAACTTATTCAGTGACCAACTTAATTGCATAAACTTGTATGTGGAAAATGTTACGGTTCAAATGTTACCGAATACGGTCGCTGTTAAAATTTATATCCATTAATTCAAAACGTTTATTAAATTCCTGTAAACAAAGATTTTTCAAAGATCTTGAAAATTGGAATTCAAAGGATAACTAATCGGTTTTGTTTATGTTGGAAACACAAGTTTTTAATCGTTGAAATAAATGAATTTACACATACGTGTAAGATATGAACACATCTTTGTCCTTTGTCTATTAGCGTTTCCGACGGGATTGACTGCATGTTTTTTTTCTTCTATATATCGCGATATTTTATGCATTATAGGATCGTCGTATCGTAATCAAATACTTAAAAAAAGGCTATGTATGCAATTTCACGTAGAATTTTTCTTTTTTGTTTGGGTTGGTAAAACATGTATTTGAATACCTTGGAATTTTTATTACATTGAATTCATCGCAGCACATCACAAAGAGGGCAACTGCAGTGTATTTGTTTCGTTTAGAATATACGGGTGATCATATACTGCCAATATTCAAATTTGGTTAAAATCACCCCCTCTTTCTATACGCGTATCTTGAGATGGAGGAGGCCCGGACCCCCGGCACCTGTCGAAAAATTAAAACTTCTAAAACCCACATAGCAAAGATAGCAAAAATGGGCCTCGTATCTTGTATGAAACAATTTATAAAGGCCTAATATATCTTTTAAATTTTCAACATCCAATATAGTAAATAACCATACCAAATATATTTCAGACACGTAGCATCAGGAGGCCAAGGGCCGGGGCTGCCCCCCTCCCCTTCATCATTTTTTTTTCCGCAGCAGACAGTTTTCTTAAATTTACATATAGGCCTATGCAATGGAATTGTAGTGAAGTTAAAAAAATAAGGAAAAGTAAGAGTGAAATTGAACGTAAAAGAATACTGCGCACCTCCTACCCTACCCCCCCCCCCCCCCACACATTTTCATGATTTCGGGATTTGAGATTTTCCACCTTTCTGTTTTTTTTTTACTTTACGTAGAAATTGTGGCATACAGTTTTTTCAGTACTTTGATTATCATATATCTTAACATCCGGGCATTTTCTTTCAAAGAACGCGTCGATGCCCGGATGTTCTATAAACAATAATAAAGAAAACCGACATGCCGGTGAAATCAGTCTAATGTTTACATGCAGTTTTTGCTTCATTACTTGAGTGACAACTGTAGAAGCTGAAGTTATGGAGCATCAGAGTGAATCGCCTTCATGGTCTATGTCAACAGAAGAGCTGTTTCAACAAAGTTTTCCTTTACACCAAGCATGCCGCGATGGTGATTTGGAGAAGCTGTCGGCTTTGTTATCGCGCGGGAATGTTGACTTGTACGAGGAGGACAGTTTCACTGGATGGTCCCCCTTACACTGGGCTGCAAATTTTGGAAAGGTTATTTTTGATTTTCATTTGTTACATAAGTTTCGGTTGGTTTTATACAATGCTTGAAAAACGTACGTGTAGGCTATTTATAGATACCCATACCCAAGATTTTCAGCAAAAAGAGGATTTTTAGAAAGCGTTGTATATTTGTTTATTCAATTCAAAAAGGTGCAGATTTATATAAGGTATATTGTGTAAACGTTATTAAAACATTAGCAATTCATTCCAATCGATCTTGTTGGTTTTATACAACAAAGACTGTTTGCCAGACAGCTCATTAATTATCAGGCATTGGCGGCAACAAAATATGATGTTTAATGAGTGGAGAAAGTCAAAGACCCCAGCACAGCTATCTATGAGCTCATTACATTAGATACATGAAATTTGATTGATGTGTTATTTATGTCTCTGGTTTGTTTCTTATTCAACAGAAAAAAAAAATGGTCTAGTTTGGCAGAGACATAAATAACAGAGATTGGCAGCTGATCGAAATCTCGCGTTGTTTATGTCTCTGAGTTTGGATGTTTTTTCTTTACATTAACATTATGTATTAAGAACAGTTTTATGGGTTGTTTATTTATTCAGACTTTAAATTTAACAAACAATTTATAAATCCCATTTGCTAAAACTTGCTGTTAATTGCTATTTAATTTCAATGCTATTTAATTTCCTAGCTCTAAAAGAGTATGGAAGAAAATAAAAGAGTCGCACTAAAATTCAAACAAGTAAAAAATTGAGAAAACTGATCAATTTCTTATAGATTAAAAAGAAACTCTACAAAAAATATGACAAGTTTAATTTTCTGTCAGTCTTTAAGATTTTGTTGATTTTTTTCTTGCAGACTGTAGTACCTGGAAATCCTTTTTATTAATCATTTAATATTGAGTGTGAACAGAATAGTAGTAAAAAATTTACCTCATTACTAGACAGTTAACATTCCACACATCATCTAGCTTATCATTTTTAGCTATCCTGCCTGATCAAGTTAGTACAGATGGGGGCATGCTGTGATGTCCCAACTGAACGAACCAACATTACCCCGGTCCACGCAGCAGCTCAAGGAGGAAAGGGCCACTGTCTGTCCTGGCTGTTAGACAATCATGCCCTCATGAACCGACAGGTAAACTCACAGGGAGAGGCAATAACTGTTGTTTTTTTCTCTTCCCCTTAGCTGGCTTGTCTGAGGAAACTTTCTTGTCTGTCACAATATGGCTGTGACAGTCCGTCCTCAAAGTTCCAACAATCTCCCCTTCACATGGCCTCTTGTGCTGGTCATCCTCACTGCACTCAGTGGCTGATCCAGTCAGGTGCTAGTCTAGATCGACAGGTATTGTACTCTGTTTCAGTTTCGGAATATTAGTTTGGCAGATTATAAAGAGAAAATTGGGAAATAAGAACTGCAGGGGCCAACTTTGCACTATGCAATCAATAAAGTAGTGAAAAATCTACCTTTTGGAGCTAGAAAACATGCCACTCTTTAATAAATAATTGCATTTACATGTATTATAATTAAGATCTCATCAGAAAACATACACTTTCATTTTAGCAAAATTTGACTTCTTTTTGTCAAAATTTATAATTTCTCATCAATGGCAATATGATACAGTATATAGTAATGAAAAAGAAAATATGGCTATTTTCCGATTTATTAGAAAAAAATTTCCAGAGAGTAGAAGAACAGCTGATTTTGTTTTGTTTATATTCATGGAAAATGCATTTGCACTTTAATGAAATATAATATTATATCTTTTCATCAGGATTACCTTGGAGATACTCCAATACATAAAGCTGCCAAAAGGGGAAACATGGAGTGTGTAAGCTTGCTGATCTCTCAGGGAGCAAGTTTGTGGTAGGCATAAAAGTTATTACCGTAACCATTCCATACACATTCATAAAAATTCAATAAAATATGATATCGTATTTTTTCCAAGCATATTGGTCTATTGCTGTCACGTGATCGTTCTATAAATTCTGTTATAGACTACCATACTAAAACTAGAAAATTTATAGACCTCACTATACAAAAATAGATTTCCATGACAAAATCCTGGTTTTGGCAAGTGCGACATTGTGACGTCATAATAGCAAAATCAAACACCTATACATTATGAACCAAATATTTTACTGTTATAAGCTTGAAGAGAATTAGTTTTTGATTTATTATAACAAAACAGTTATAGCCTTTTCACTTTGACCTCAGCCGATATACTCTCATCAGGTCTATAAAACCATGTATTGACCTCATCAAAAGGCTATAATTGTATAGTGTATTGTATACAAATAAGGGGTATAAAATATACATTTGTGAACATGTGTGACTTGTACTTGCAGAAGAATTTGTTTTTCGATATCAAACATCACAGGTGCAGCATCATAGATATGAGATCAAAATATATAAAGTGACCAACATTAAAAATAAGAATGTCCCATATTAATCTAAAAGATCCATAGACATTTCAATAAATGATTCTTTCAAAGTGTATAGTTGCTAAAAGAGATACAATTTGATTTTTATAATCATACATGTTTCTAATGCTTGATTTCAGTTTGCTCAATCATAGTCACTGTACCCCTAGTCAAGCTGCAGCACAGAACGGTCACCTGGAGTGTGCTCAGTACATTGAGAATGCTTCCAGACTGCAGAGCCAGGAACAAGTGAAGACAATGCAGCAGTGTGTTACTATGCAGCCCTCACACTTAGTGCAAGGCCAAATGGAGCAGCAAGTGGCCGAAATCCCATTTCAGAATGGCCATTTTGTAGATGGTCCCAGTCCTGTGGATACTGAGATGGATATGGCTGGAGACTGCCCTATGATAGGCATGAAGAGAGGGCGAGACGATTGCTGTGATGAAGAGTCTTTCAAGCGAATGAGGAAAGGGGGTATGTATTATTGTGTGGAAATGTTAATGGGGATTGTGAACCTACATTTGCTATTGTGCAACATAGCATTTTCAATTACAAAATCAAAATACAACAGACACACAATCACACATATAAACATTGAGTGTTTTTTAGTAATCCTTTAACTAAAATTTATATGTAGTAACATCTGAACAGTCTTTATTATGTTTGAAAATTCTTCTTTTAAATGTTGCATTACTTACAGTATTTGTACAATATATATACAGTATTTGCTCAAAGAATAGTATAATAATCAAATCTGTTTGAGCATGCATTTTTGATCATTCACATAAATGAATAATCTGCAATGGATAGAAATTAACCAAAAATAGAATCTCTGACCAAAACATTCTCAAAATATACTAAGTTACACAACATATTCAGTATAGCAAAATAGAATCTGACCAAACAATCAGTATCTCAAAATAAGTTGCACAACGCATGCAGTACACGCAAATAGCTAGAATCTCTGACATTCTCAAAATATACCACATTATACACTACATACAGTACGGACAAATAGAATCTTTGACTGAACATTTTCAAAATACATCAAGTTTAACACTGCATTCTTTACATGCATTTATATACATGTATTTATAAAAAACCAAAACCATGTCACTTCAGTCAGTAGGTTGCAGTACCTACAATATGTTTCCTCTTTACACTTTTGTTTCAGTACAAGCTCAAAAAGAGCTAGACACAGACATAAATAATGTGATCGTCTCCTATCAGGCCATATTGGCGCTGTCCACTGAGCCCCTCAAACGCGAGGACAGCCCTCAGATGGTGTCCAACTCAGATTTCCAAGTATTTGTGTAGAATGATCTTTTTAACAGTCATCAGGTTAGTGAATGCATCGTTTGCCAACCTGGAGATGTGTAAAGAGCTTTTGAAGTTTGAGTTCTGAGTTTTCATGCCTGTACTGTCTGTTAACATTGTAAAGTATCCTGTGAAAGCTGAAACAAAATAATCATTTCATTGATAGCGGGGTATACTGGAACTAAGATATTAATTGTTAATCTCTATTTTATGGCTTTTTTAAAAGAACATTGAACATATAAATCTGAAGTCAAATGAAGATTCCACTCCAAATTATGTAGATGAATTATTATTTTTTAAGTGAGGGCTTTATACTCATACAGAGTCTTCCTATACACACTATTTTCATTCATTTTAAGATACATGTAGTTGTTATTGACCCAGCACCCACTATCATACATGACTCTTTAGGTCTTGTACTAAGACCTGCAACTCTCACATTTTAAAGAATTGGATACATCTTTCCTCCAATTATTATCTTAACTTTTTAGAATCTTGATTTATGTTATTGTTTTCTTACAATACTACATGAACAAATCCTTTAAATATTCATTAAAATCTGGGTTAAGATATTATCCAATGTAAAAGAAATTGTCTGCATATGTATATAAATTTTCCAAGGGAACTGTGAGCTTCTGGTGTAAAAGGATGCTTTACAAAGTTATAATTTTTTCACTGTGTGAACTCTATAGCATGCACTCACAAATTTTATTTGCCATATTTCTTATTTTACAGTGCAATTTGTATACCTATTAGAGTCTGCCAGTAAACAAAGAATGTAATTTTATAAGAGTATAAAATTATGACATTAATGATCTCAGAATTTTAAGTACATGTACATGTACTAGTATTTGGAAACACATGCAACAGTTTTCACTAGTCACAAGTTTTACATCATTCACATAATGAAAACTCTTTCCTTTTCTTTAACTTTATACAAACCTGCTGTTTTGTCCACTTTCTTTAACTACATTCTGAATTTTAGCCCAATATTTATTATTGAATAGTATTAATGGAAACTGGACTATTTGATGGAAAAAAGTGAAAGAAAAAGCACGTTAAATATTTCACTGCATGCAGGCCTTGTTGCTTAAATGTGACTTTATTTGAATTTCATTGCCTCTTTTTTAGATACTTTATGGGAAATAAACAATTTTGAAACAGCATCTGCTCAAAATTCCAATTTTGCTTACGTACAAGAAAACAACAATGGAGTGGTCTGCTCAAAGCTATTTGGAAAATCTTATGCTAATGGTCCTATCAAATGTATGGGCTTAAATTCCCACTTTATATAAGTAAGTAATAATCTGTCATTTTTATAAGGTAAAAGAACCAAAAAAAAAAAGTCCAAAAAAATGTTTCTTGGCAGAAATTTAGTTTATGAGAAAACTCATCAGGAATGTTTGCCCAAACATTTGGATAAATGTATAAATGAATCAAACTTTATGAAAATTTGTTGGATTGAAGTTTAATAAAAGCCTATTTATTTTACAGACAGAACTGCCTTTACACATTCAGCTTTGATGAATCCTACCTTTGTCAACAATAACTGTTATTTTCCTCATCTGAATGGAACGAGTGTTGAGGAGCATGAGAGAACTGTCTGTGCCCAGCAAGGCTACGACTCCATCGTCATTCACTCGGTTATCAGCGATTGCCATGGATCGTAAAAGAACAATTGCATTTAGTTTTGAATGAATTATTTTAAAGTTTTCATTTTTATATCTTTTAAACATCATATGACAAGTTGTGAAGATGAATCTCTGAAATATTTTATTTTAAAAAATTATTTTTATTTCATTGTAAGTTTTTGTTTACTTTCATGGTTTTACAATGTCTACTCTTTTCATTTAACTTTCATGTTAGTGCTTATGATACATAGATGTTTTGTTCATACAAAAACAAAACAAAACACTATCATAAATAATTTAAGTGTAAAAAAGGAATCAAATTGAAGTAATAATTATTTTTTCCATTCTGCATAAATTATATTCTTTGATGATTGAGTTGAAAATGGAAAAGGGTTGCATATATGGCAATGTAGGATAAAAGAAACTTGGGATGAAAGGTTGCAGCAAAAAGTTCTCTGAGTAAGCCTTGAACAAATATTTATCAAATGTTGTGTAGATCAAAGTTTTGTTTCCAAAATATGAAGAAAATTGGCCTTTCCTATGCCTTTTTTTTTTTAACAGCTTCATGCTTTGTTTTGGTTTTATACTGTATTTTGGACAAAATATGATTCATTGTGACCTTTCAAAATTTTCTCTGGTCTTGAAATGTGCGGTATCTCAAAAGCTGAACAACATTTAACATTAAATATTGCAAACTGTCTTCTGGGTATATGAGTGGACAGTGATGTGACTTTTTATTGTGTGAACAAAATTTTGATATTGTTATTGCATTGCTTCAGTGATGAAGTTGCAGGCAGCAGTTTTTAATGAATAGCCCTATTTACCCATTCATCTAATTTAACTCATTTTGTTTTCTCCTTGGTATGTAGTCCAGACCTCATCTGCAATCTATTGAATTATTTATAAATGTATCAGTTATTATGCTTTTTTTTATACCCTTTTAGCAAATTTCCTCTCTTTATTCTTATTGTAATATTTTAAAAATATTCTTTTGAAAACACTATGAATGCTTTGGATTTTATTTGATTTTGTTTTATCATTATTTTATAAATTAAAGCATTTGTCCGAGTTCACAAGTTTAAAACTTTCTCGGTACCTGTGTATGTTTGATGTATATGATTTTGTTTCTTGTAATATAAGTTTGCTATTGTTAGGCATGTTTACTCCAAGGTTTACATGTACTGAATATACACCTACATCTTATTATATAAGATGACAGTACAAGTCATTCATGTCATGCTCTCTACATTTTCATTTACTTTGACCATTTATTATAAAATGTTTGATTTGAATTTAATTTGAAAATGTTTTACATGAGCTCCTTATTTATTTTTTTATTATGAAGAAACTTTTCTAAGAACTGAGCAGTTTGCTAGGTTTACAAGGACTTTAAAAGTTTCATACATTTATAAAGACAATTTATTCCATGATTTATTGGTTTTGCAAGGATCTCAGACCATTGTACAGCAGTGAAAATGCTTCTTTTGTTTATCTGATTATAAATATTATTCTGATTATAACATGTATTTGAACTAGTTTTAATCTCATATGAATTGTTTTACCATAGAAATGGTCCCATATGAAATAGCTGGGTTGATGTATGATCTGAAAAGTTCTGACTTGCCATCTCTCTTTTTGCAATTATTTAAAACATTACTCTCTTGCAATATTTTCAATGGCATCTGTCTCAAAGTTATGGATGTGAGTGGGTTGGTTTTTCTGTCCCGAGTTATATCATTTGTTAGTGGTGCTGTGTATTAACAGGTGTAACATAACATGTAAAAATATATTTATCATTCTTTACATTTTTACAAGTTTACAGTGAAGAAAATGCTGTGTGTTCAGTTGGTATTTCTTAACAGTTTATGTTTACATTTTACCACCGACCTAAGATCTTAAAAATGAGTTGTACATTGTCAAAAATGTATTGAAAAAAGTTTATTTATTTTGGATGTGAAAGTGCAATGAAATTTTTCTTTGAAAAAAAAAATGGTTGTTTTTGTTGTCATTAGCATTTTGAGAGTTAAAAGTCTCCAAAGTACTGGGATATACATGAATGGGAAATTGTAAACTGGGCGACCAAAAATGTTTCCTTACACAATGTATTCACAACCCGAGTTTTATGGTGTTACGATCATCATTTCATATAACCTTCTTTGAAAGAACTCGAAAGAAAAATAAGTAATTTAGTTATTGTCTTCATATGTTGGCTCATACCAAACTGCAACGAATGGTTTTTTTTTCATAACCGGAAAACCACGGTCGGTCTCGCTTCCGACTATGGATTTCCGTCTATTATTTGTTATAGAGAAGACCTCTGAGGAAAATACTCCAGGTTTTAATTAAAGTATGCTGGTAATTTGTTCACAGTCTTATATTAACACTGAAAAAATATTTTTCTACTAAAGTGTGTCTCTATATTACGTTAATAGTTAAAATTTCTGCTTCATTTGATTATATATAATCATTTATCAAATGATTGAAATTTCGACATAAAGGGGCATGGTCACGATTTGGGTCCAAAAAATCCCCCCCCCCCCCCGATTTTCATGTTTACAATGCTTTAGTAAGGCATTTTAAACAGGCAATTAAAATTTGAGTGTCATTTGTTAAGTTACAGAGCTTACAATTCTTTGCTATGTAAACAAACATTTTGAATATTGAAATAAAAATTCCAATTTTAGACCTGAAATAGATGTGTTGAATGTTAGAAACTGTTTATTTATGCTTAAAATGAGTACGTAGATTGTCAAATAAGCTTGAAAAGATTTTTTACTGGTATAACTTTAGGAATGCATTTCTAATGATCAAATGAAATTATAACTTATAATTTCATTTGATCATTAGAAATGCATTCCTAAAGCATTGTAAATAATGAAAACAGAAAAATAGAATTTGACCAAAATCGTGACCATGCCCCTTTAAGTATATGGTCAAGCATAGTTTATACAGAGGCAGTATAACGAAGTCTGATTTTATGACGGTCACGGGGGTTCACATATCTACACGATAACGAGTGACGTTGACGTGAATATTATGACGTCACAGCGTAAGATATGGCTTTTGCAAACATGACGTGGATGATTGGATTTGTTCCCTGCATGTTTCTTTCTTTGACAAATGCAGAACTTGCTGGAGAAGCCCGCCTTTTGAATGACATCTTTAGAGAGTACAAGAGAGAAGCGAGACCTTGTCTTGACGCCAGAAAACCCGTACAAGTGGCCGTTGGATTCACCCTGACCCGTCTTGATGAACTAGTATGACTGTAAGAACCAATAATGTAAAATTCTTTCAGATATTTTTAACTAAGCGTTGTTAGCATTAAATACAACAATTAGAAGCAACTAGGCTTCAGTATATACTTCCTGCTTTATATCTATTGTTAACAGTGACATTTTACGATGGGAGCTGCGTTAATATAATAGGAGTGCATAATATGTGTAAAAAAACAAAAACAAAACCCAAAACCGGTGTATCATTGTTTTGCAGGAACTCAGAGACCAAATTCTCTCCACAACAGGATGGCTCTCTATAGTAAAGTATTTTAAAGTAACCTCTTATAGCAGCAGTTTGAGACTATCCGACTGAATGCATTGTTGTCATTTATTTTACAATTTTGCTGGTGTTGATTTTATTAGACTTGGAAAGACGAATTTTTAACATGGAATCCTGATCACTATGACAACCTGACGAAGGTGAATGTTCTAGCCAACTCAATATGGCTTCCAGAAATAGCACTTGATAATAGGTAAGATTATACAGTGTATCCATATATACATGTACTATTTTTTTATAGGTATACTTTACACCACTTTTAAAAGAAAATACGTAGATATATCTAAATAAAAGGCACCAAGTTCAACAACTTTGGCAATGAAACCAAAATATTTAATTAGTTATACTTAGATTGAACGTATTGTCCATCAATGTCCATGGTGACATAAAGCTATAGATCGAAGCTGTCATATTGACAAATATATCGACTTAATTTTCCTCCAGATTAATCTACATATGTATGTGTGTATGTATGTATAATTTGTGACCAAAATCTTAGACTTAAAAATGCCTGTAGGAATGATGCTTTATTTTTTTTTCAAATATTTTTATTGAAACCTCGAACCAACAATTTGTTTCTGTTTGAAGCATTGGAAACATTTTTGATGGCGAATTTACGGACCGTTTTAGAGTGAGTATTCATCATTCTGGCGAGGTCCTTTGGGAACCCGGTGGCACTTTACGCACCACCTGCGAAATGTCCATCAATGCTTACCCTTTTGACCACCAAACTTGCGATATAGTTTTCGCAAACTGGCAGTACACCAAAGATCAGGTCAATTTAACCAGCAACCAGAGCAAAATTAATATGGAAACTTACACAGAAAATGGCGAATGGGAGATAGAATACACAAAACTGATCAGAGCGGAGTGGAGCTCTGAAAGTCATCCAAGCGATGTGTATCCCGAGGTACATGTATGCAGTATGGAAGCTAGTTTACATGCATATCGTACAAAATAGTTGTACGTGCATTGATTTGAAATTGAGTTATGCTCGTTATAGCGATGTAACCCGATTTTATGATATTATTTTTTTGTAAAAGACATAACATTGAAATTTCAATTTTACACCATTCGAACTCCTTGCAGTTAAACTATTAAATTTTATTGGATAACACTGTAAACAAGACAAACTTCAATTTCATTGGTTAACATAGTACGCAAGACAAACTTAGTCCTGGTAGTTCTGAAATGTATTCAGTACATTTCATGATGTATTTTTAACCTGTAGATAGTGGTCACCATCCACGTCCGCAGGCGAGTCCTGTACTACCTGGTCAACATCATGATGCCGTGTGTGATGATGTCCCTGCTTGTTCTGGTCGTCTTCCACCTCCCTCCCGACTCTGGGGAGAAGGTCTCTCTCGGCGTGACCGTCTTATTGGCCTTCTCTGTGTTCCAGTTGATGATTGCAGAGAGCGTCCCCACATCATCAAAGTCCATCCCATTAATTGGCAAGTCCGCTAAGATTTCTTGTACTTCTATATTAGAATAAGAAAATTGAATTCAGATGAATTTACCAGTCTCTATATACTAATTGTTTATCTCTGTTTTATAAAGCATTCCCGAGTTGTGAAATTAATGACAGATTGATAATTTGAAATGGGTTTAAATTTAATAACTTGCAACACAAAAATGCATATCATATTATGTATATTATACTTACCTACTCAATAATTCTTTCAGGAATATATTTATTGTTCTTCATGGGAGAATCAACATTTTCAGTAGCTGTGTCTGTTTTAGTATTAAATCTTCACCACCGAATGGAATACAAACCTCCTCCTGATTGGCTTAGAAAGCTTGTATTGGATTGGATGGCCCGCGTCGTTTTTGTACGCAGAATCAAAACTAGCGCCACATGTCCTGTAAATGAGAATAAACCTTGCAAAGCTAGTACTGTTCTATCTAAACTGGACAAGATAGAAAACGTTGTTTCAAATAAAACTAGATTCGATTACGAATCTGAAACGGAATATCCAACAAGTGAAAGCAAGAGCTCAAAACAGTGTTTGGGTTCGAACAGGCGACTTCCAACCAGTCCTCTGTTACCACCAATAGGAGAGCCAGACGACAATGCATGTTGCGCACATCTGGAATACAGTGGACAAAGTCCTCATCGAATTCCAGACATTCAAATACATTTATCAGAGAGCAAGTCTCAATCTGTTCACTCTGTACACAACGAAAGACCAAACGACGACATTAAAACTCAAGACAAACATTACTTGAAAACTTGTGACTCTACGAGGTTTGAACCCGGAGTTGGGGACCATTTATCGCTGCGTGCGCTCTCACCGGAAGTAGCTAGGTCGGCTGTGCGTTTGATAAAAAGCATTGCAGCCATGGATAGGATACCAAGTGGTTGCTATAGGGACGAACTCATGACAATTATAGGAGACACATACAAGGAACTTCGCCAGCAACGGAAAGACGACGAAATGGACGCTGTCTTTGAAAACGAATGGAAAAGAATATCAAAGATTGTTGATAGATTTTTCTTCATGATCACGTTAATAGTGATGATTTCATCTACTATTGTTGTTTTCTGCATTATGCCTTATTCTAATCATGATTAAATTCATTTCATATTTTGAGAGGGGTTCAGTGAACAAGTTCGTAGTTTTGTTTATTTGATAATTTTGCCAAATTGTATTTCATTTGAAATAATGCATGTGGATAGATCTATAATTGATTAAAAAAAAATTACAATTCTTTTATTTGAATTCCATGGCGACAATTTCACCAAAAAATGTTCTTAGAAATGTATGCAAGTTGGCGTTGAAAATTATTGTAAACTGGCGGTTGAATAATTTATTTGCAAGAGTTTGAACACGTAAGTCAGTGATGAAAATGTTTGTAACCTTTGATAATAATTCTATTTGTAAGTTGGCCCTCTTTAAGTTTTTGTAAGTTAATGGTGTCCCAGAATGAAGTTTACAGGTTAGCGGCGGAAATAATTTTTGTAAGTTGGGGTAAAAGGTGTAAGGAAAAGGAGATGGCAGTATAAAATACATGTCTCTACAATCATAGTGTTGGCATATTGCTATCAGTTTATCACATTATTCACATGCAAAGCCTAAGAATATATGAGGTTAAATTGTATTTAGGCAAAATACAAACAAAAATGTAATACTCTTTTAAAAAATAAGTTATTGCTCTTTTATTCAATAAGATACAATAATTGATATAATTTTATTATTTGCAAGTTTTCAAAAGCTTTCATCAATATTTTGATATTAAAATCATTTCATAAGCACAAATACATTGATAATTCTTTCACAATAAATCTGACTACAATCTAGATTTAGAAATTTGCTCAATTCGTGTATAATTATCTCTTTATATGAATAACAAAATATGAAAGAATTATAAAACAATGCGCGATGAAATTTTGCTGTATAATGAAGTAATTTGGCAATTAAACTATTATGATATGACCAACCCAGCCGAGATTCAATCTCATTATCGTAATGGCCTTTTGAAATTCCGAAATTAATTGAAGCCAATTTTTCTACAAATACGTACAATGTATTACTTTTGTATGTTATATGAATTTATGATTGTTGCACTGGTGATACATCGCACTGCCAAGAGCCAGCAAAGATGTGCATGTAAAAGAACATTTTGAACAAGATTTTGCCGACATTTCGATATATAGCTGAATCGTGCCATGGTAACCCTACCAAGTCATACTAAAGCAACATAAAAGTAGAGATATCTTGTACATCTTCCCTGACGACAGCGTTTCCTTGAAATCACAGGACTTGTCGATGCATTATTAATAGGCTGTCCATGGTGCCTAATGGCCCGAGGCATCCAAAGCACTGAGTCAAGGTAAGTAAACCGGTGAGTTCCCGCTTGCCATTATGAACCATGAGAAAAATTCGCATTGTTAAATTTTGGTGAAAATTATTAGAATCTGAGAGTTATATATTGAAAAGTGTTTATCAAGATCTGTTTAAAAGGACTGAAAAATATCCATGTGTGAAATACAGGCGGCTACTTAATGTAAAAAAAAATGTTACTTTCATTGCCATTTTGGCTTTGGGGAAGTTTGGTATTGTCGAAATGTTACAAACAAAAGATTGTTCTTGGATATTTATATATACGATATAAGTCAACATATTGTTCAAATAACTTAATGAACTGGAATTTTTAAACCTTAATTTTTATGGATTGATTTATATTTCATATACGTATATAAACCTCGATCGAGTATGATTGTGGCCATTATTTTTTGAAAGATGAATAATCAAGGATGGAATAGTTTAATTACATTTTTTTCAATGTAATACCAAATGGAGAAAAACAGAAATGAAACAACAATATATATATATATATATATATATATATATATATATATATATACGCGTTATAAGTAATTGAAAACTTTTGATTTGATACAAAGTCTCTTTATAGCTGTTGTTTAATTATTATTATAATTCCGGTACAATCACAATACATCTGCGCTAGTGAATGATACAGGGAAATAAATTATTCTTGGAACAAAGATATACATGTACGTTGTTGAGTAAATGATGATACTTTCATTTTGTTGAGCTTAAAATATTCACACATGCGTTTCCTATCTAGTACTCCATTTTCAGGATCAAAATGTTTGCATAAATACTAGTACATGTGTGTGTGTGTGTGTGTGTGTGTGTGTGTGTGTGTGTGTGTGTATGTATATATATATATATATATATATATATATGGTTGATGATCATTCCTACAGACATAAATAATGTAGATAGGTACCATGTTGTATTTGCGGTATCATACCAAGCTGTTACTTTGATAAGATCACAATTCAAAAGTTCATATGGTCATGCTAACCTACATCCATTTAATATGAATTAGACTATTGCATTAATTCAAATAGGTTGAACTCATGAGAATCAATCTATCTTGAGCGTTCCTTTGTCTATTTATTGTCAATGAATGTTAAATCATGGTGTCATTAATTATGTAGCATGTTATCTTCGCTCCTCAACATCTACAATGATTTTCCTTAATTTCGTTACAATTTGATTTTACTTTTTTGGATGCTTCAAAGAAACCATGAGCATTTTAAAAGATCATTTTTATGAAGGTTTTCTTCTTGAAAAGTCACTTGTATACAACTCTCTGAAGGACACAAAGATGCTGATTAATATACCGATAATTTAGGCAATCACGTACTGGTATCGATTTTCATTCAACTTTTCGTTTTGATATTTTCTAGGAGCAACTATAATGGAGCCCAGTAAAATTAGACGTGTAGATGCATTCGAAAAATCCTATACACCAAATGGCCAAAATACGAGAGTTGCAGCGCCAAATTCACCAGGAACAATGAGCCAAAGGTACCAAAGGTTTCGGAGCAGCTTACAGGAGTACGGAAACAGTGCTTCGTTCCACGGCCTTCGGTTCGTGACTGACCCGCTGGCCAACAAACCAAGAAGGTTGGTATCTATCATGCACTTTGTTTCATAGATAAGAAATGACAGGGCTGAACTCTACACATTCCAATTTTAAC